>NC_090449.1:803458284-803761314 GCF_031143425.1 Pleurodeles waltl | reverse complement strand
TGAGTGTGCATGCTGGTCTAATGGTGTGGTTGGGATAGGCTGAGGTACAGGGGATTGGGTCTGGGTGAAGGAAGTTGGAAGGGGGAGTCTGGACACAGGGACAATGGCTGCCATCAGTGCTGAGGCCAGAGCCTGAAATGCTATCTGTTGGGCTGCCTGCCCAGAATGAATGCCCTCAAGGTATGCATTTGTTTGTTGCAAATACCTCTCAACACCCTGGATGGCATTCACAATGGGAGATTGCCCAACAGTGAGGGATCTCAGGAGGTCAATAGCCTCCTCACTGAGGGCAGCAGGGCTGACTGGGGCAGGGCCTGAGGTGCATGGGGCGAAAGAGATGCCCACCCTCCTGGGTGAACGGGCACGGGACACACGCTGAGGGGATGCTGGGAGGGCAGTACTGGTAGGGGGGGGTGGCGGCTGTACCTGTTGATGCAATGGGCACAGAGGTGCCCGCCACCTCAAGGGAGCTCCCATCAGAGGAGGAGTCGCTGTCACTGCTGTCTGCTCCTGTCCCCGCCGTGGAGCTCCCCTCACCCTCTGTCCCACTGGTGGCTTCAGACTCTGTTGTTTCGTCCTCCAGGGCCAAGTGGGTTGCAGCTCCCTTCTGCTCCGGTGCCAATGCTCCTCCGCCTGATGATGCTATTGCACACAAGAACAGGGAGACCACAAAAAGGGGGGGGAAGAAAGAAGAAAGACATTTTCAGTGCATGCACCACAACTACCGTTGGCGGACACAACACACTGGGAGCAGCCCTCTGCACTACACCATGCACTGACAGTGCCTTTTTTTCCGGCAGTGGGTGCTCCGTCTGTGCTAGACCCCCAGGGTCCGAATGTCCTTGGCGATGGCACGCCAAATACCCTTCTTCTGGTGGGCGCTGACCTAGAGGAATGGTACGGGGGAAAGGAAATTACTTACCCATCCGGACCATCATAGCCATTGCCCCCCAGTTCCCTTACTTACCCTTCCGCACATACACTCCCCATCTGCACATGCAGGCCTCAGCCCCCCATGTATCTTCAATCCACACCACTCCACACAGGCATAGCCCATGCAGCATGCTCACAGTGTACTCACCTGTTTGTCTGGAGGACCGTACAGTTGCGTGTACTGGGGGAGGACCCCATCCACTAGTTTCTCCAACTCCTCCGAAGTGAAGGCAGGGGCCCTTTCCCCAGACATATGAGCCATTGTCGCTTCCAGACACAGGTCACAGCAGCACTTGCAATGTAGGTCCTCTCCTGTTGAAGGTCAGGTATCAAGTGAGTGAAGAGACAGAAAATGGCAGTCACGTCCGCTGCGGTGCGTACCGTCACCGCCGGCGTACATCGTCATTGGCTCCTGGGACCCATAGGGCCCAATGTTAACCAATGCAGAATTGCGCCACGGTCTTCAACCGCCCACTGCGACGGTGTAGAACGCCAGCGCAGTTACCTCATATCCCTTTGTCCCACCTTACAGGTCAGGCAGCTGCCATTTCAGGAGGCCACATGGGTTGGATGTTAACTGCGTCACACCTATCTAGGCCGGGAATATAGACAGATACCGGCACATTGCTGATTAATAACGTTTCTGCAAATAACACATTGTGATACCTCAGTGTTGGATGACTCTCTGCTCGCTGTTCTCCTCCATAGGGCACATCCGCTGGGGCAGGTGATGAGATGGCAGCATCCTCCGGTGTACAGACCCCTGGTGGACCTGTCGACAATAGAAGAGAGACACATCCTAGTCACCTACAGACTTGATCGTGCAACAATCCAGGAACTGTGTGTCCAGTTCGAGCCGGACCTGATGTCAGCTGTCCGCCATCCCACAGGAATCCCCCCTCTAGTGCAGGTCCTGTTTGTACTCCATTTCCTGGCCAGTGAGTCTTTTCAAACAACAGTGGCCATGGCACCAGGGATGTCCCAGCCAATGTTCTCTAACGTGTTGTCCAGAGTGTTGTCTGCCCTGCTGAAACACATGCGCAGCTACATCGTGTTCCCTCAGGTGGAGGTTTTGCCCACAGTGAAAGGTGACTTTTATGCCCTGGGACATATCCCCAACATCATTGGTGCCATTGATGGTACACATGTGGCATTTGTTCCCTTCCCGCAGGAATGAACAGGTGTACAGAAACCGGAAGAGCTACCATTCTATGAATGTGCAGATGGTGTGTTTGGCAGACCAGCACATCTCCCATGTCAATGCCAAGTATCCTGGCTCAGTCCATGACGCTTACATTTTGAGGAATAGCAGCGTCCTTTATGTGATGGGGTAACTCCAGAGGCACTGTGTGTAGCTAATAGGTGAGCCTAAAGTCCCCACACAGTTTCATTTGCTGTCTGGGTATGGGGATGTCCCTAAGGGTTAGTGTGTGTCTAACAGTTGTCCCTCGACATTTGCAGGTGACTCTGGTTACCTCAACCTGTCATGGCTACTGAAACCAGTGAGGAATCCGAGGACAAGGGCAGAGGAACGCTACAATGAGGCACATGGGCGAACTAGGAGGTTGATCGAAGGCACCTTCGGCCTCCTGAAGGCCAGATTCCGGTGCCTCCATCTGACAGGTCGCTCCCTATACTACTCACCGAAGAAGGTGTGCCAGATAATCGTGGCCTGCTGTATGCTGCACAACCTGGCTTTGCAACGCCAGGTGCCTTTTCTGCAGGAGGATGGGCCAGATGGTAGTCTTGTGGCAGCTGCGGAGCCTGTGGACAGTGAAGAAGAGGAGGCAGAAGAATAGGATATCGACAACCAAAATAACATCATCATGCAATACTTCCAGTGAGACACAGGTAAGAGGATGCCACTGCTTCCCAAATCTCATTCTATTGTTGGCACTAGCATAAGTCTGTCATTTTCATTTAGTGTATGGACCCTGACTTGTCACTTTGACTTTCCATTTCACAGATCTGGGTCCCACTTTGTGCCCTTTGCTATGTTTACTGCTGGCCTACAGCTGTGTTACATTGGTATGTGAAAAAGTAAATTGACATTGCTATATTCCATAGTTATTGCAGTTACGCGTTTGTGAAAGCACAGACTGACTCCAGATTGTTTTGTGATTGAAGTGTGTTTATTCCTGTGCTAATAAGTGGAGGGGGTTGTTAAATGGGCTGGGGGGATGGTGGAGGAATATCCATGGCAGAGTCCAGTCTATTTGTTTCACAGTTGCATTGTCCAAAGGGGCATAGGAGGTGGAGCAATGGCAGTTTAAGGATGGACAGGGTGACATAGTGGGACAGAAGGGTGACATTCAGGGGTGTCTCATTTCCTGGCTGGGGTCTTGGCAATGTTCTCTGTCTTGTTCCTGGATCTCAGGGACCGTTTGTGGGGTGGTTCTCCATCTGCAGGGGGTGGGGTGCTGGTGCCCTGTTGTTCAAGTGGCGGTGCCTCCTGTCCACTAATGCCGGCGGAGGTGGAGGGCTGTTCATCGTCAAGGCTAGTGTCAGGGGCCCCTTGTTGTACCACTGTGTCCCTCCCGGTGTTGACAAGGTCTGCCAGCACCCCTGCAATGGTGACCAGGGTTGTGTTAATGGACTTCAAGTCTTCCCTGATCCCAAGGTAGTGTTCCTCCTGCAGCCGCTGGGTCTCCTGAAACTTGGCCAGTACCGTTGCTATCGTCTCCTGGGAATGATGGTAAGCTCCCATGATGTTGGAGAGTGCCTTGTGGAGAGTGGGTTCCCTGGGTCTGTCCTCCCCCTGTCGCACAGCAGTCCTCCCAGTTTCCCTGTTATCCTGTGCCTCTATCCCCTGAACCGTGTTCCCACTGCCACTGCCCTCAGGTCCCTGATTTTCTTGGGTTGGTGGGTTTGCCTGGGTTCCCTGTAGTGGTGGACACACTGCTGATTGACGTGTCCTGGGGACAGAGGGTTGGGCCCGCTGGGTGGGTGCTGTGCAGGAGTTTCCTGAGGGGGAGGCTCTGTGGTGGCTTGTGACAGTGTCAGGGGAACCGACTGTCCCGAGGTCCCTGATGGGCCGGGCTGGTCATCTTGATCCAGTTGTGCAGAGCTGCTGTCGTCACTGTGGGCCTCTTCTGTGGGGGGACTGGATATGTCTGGCACCTCCTGTCCGGTGACGTTGGGTAGGGGTCCTGTTGGGGTGTAAATGCATAGTTATTGTATTTGTGTGTGCCATCTTGTGCAATGGGTGGTTGGTGATTTTGGGGCATGAGTGAGTCTCTGTAGTGGACATGATTGGGTGATGGGTGTCTATGCATTGGTCTTACATGCAGGGCTTGGTTTTGGGATGTGTGGGTTGTGTTGGTGGGCTATATGTGGGTTGTTGGGGTGATGGGTGTGAGGGTAAGGGTGAAGTGTGTGATGGCATGCAGGTGGGGTGGGGGGATAAGGTAGTAAATATTTGCCTTACCAGAGTCCAGTCCTCCTGCTACTCCTGCGAGGCCCTCAGGATGCAGTATTGCCAAGACTTGCTCCTCCCATGTTGTTAGTTGTGGGGGAGGAGATGGGGGTCCACCGCCAGTCCTCTGTACAGCAATCTGGTGTCTGGTGTCTGGAGATCACGGAACGCACCTTCTCCTGTAGGTCGTTCCACCTCTTTCTGATGTCATCCCGTGTTCTTGGATGCTGTCCCACTGCGTTGACCCTGTCGACAATTCTGCGCCATAGCTCCATCTTCCTAGCAATGGATGTCTGCTGCGCCTGTGATCCGAATAGCTGTGGCTCTACCCGGACGGTTTCCTCCACCATGACCCTGAGCTCTTCCTCACCTGGGGTGTTGTTGAAGTGCCATGATGTGGTGTGGGTGATGTGTGAGGTGGTGTCTGTTGTGATGTGTGAGGGTGTGTGTTGGTGTGTGTCGTTTGAGGTGCGTGGATGTTGTGTACGTGATGGTGTTGTGTTTCTGTGGATGCTGGTGTTGTTTTAGGTAGTGTCTCTCTCTGGCCTGCTTTCAAATTTCTGGTAGTAAGGGTTTGTGGGTAATGTGGGTGTCTGCTTTATATTGGATTGGGTGTGTGGGTGTGTTGTGTGTATGTGTATCAGGTGTGTGTATTTCGAATTGTCCAATGTGGTTGTGTTTTGTAAGTGTGTGTGTATTTGGAGTGCGGCGGTGTGTACCGCCAATGGATTACCATGGTTGAAACACCGTCGCGTTGATTCGTGGGTCGTGATAGTGTGGGCGTATTCTTGTTGGCGTGACGGTGTCGGTTTTGTTATCGCCAGTTTATCACTGACCTTTCGTGTGGCAGACTTGTGTGGGTGTCTGTATTGTGGCGGATTCCGGGCTGTGGGTCGTAATACCTGTAGCGTAATTCCGCGGCCGCAACGGTATGTTGGCGGTCTTTTGCACGGCGGTAAGCGGAATTTACAGCCAGGGTTGTCATGAGGGCCATAAACTAATAAAGTACCAGAATGTCAAAAGACTATTTGGAAAACATGAAATGATAAAGTGACAGATCATACAGAATAGAATCTCTAGAACTCAGGATACACGAAAATCCCAACAAAGAACGAACAACGATCAATGGTGACTGAACATTAAATTAAACTTGTGAAATGAAAATGATTGAATAAAGCCTGAGGTGAGAAAGTTGTGACCAATACAACAGATATCAAAATTATACAATTAGTTTAGTCTAAGCTCTTCTATTTGCTGTTATTTCATTGACAAAATCTAAACTAATACTTATGTATCCTGTATTTCCTCTTCTCCAGCTTCATCTGTGGATCTGTTGTTTTCACTCCGCTGGAATACGAAGTCACAGGAAAACAATTACAAAATATGTTACCACACCATTTCTTTTCCCTCGATGAAAGACATACAAGTTAGAAACATAACTACAAACAATGAAATCAGTCAAACTACAGAACACACTAGTAACATTTTATACAGCTTGCATTGCCCAGTGACCTTGCATCTGCTTCTAAACTGTCCAGCAGAGGCCACTAAATACACATTTAATTCTGATATTTATTTTAGTTAAAAAAACACTCTCTTGTAAAGACAAAGTAATTTCATCAGCTTAAGTTATCATTTACAAAATATAGGTCTTACATAAGATGGTGGCCATTTAGTTAGTCACAAATCTTGTAAACACAATATTATTATTAAATGAATTCACACATTAATCTGTAAGTGTAATTATGTAAAGATTAAACATTTATCAAGAAAATCTCAGCTCTCACACAGGTAATGAGTAATCATGGTGATTTTGGCTCCTGAATCAACTAGGAGCTTCAGTACTTTGTCTCCACCATGCATCTTGGCCCACAGGATCTAGACTCTAGAATTGATAACCTGTTATTGGTTCTTTGTCTACATCACCAATAGCTAGGACAAGATCTTGCATTCCCAAATCATCACCATCTGAGTCAGGATCAGAATCACCAATACAGGCAACTGACCTTTTAGAGTTTTTCCTCTTCAAACAAACTTTTACGAAGTGACCAATTTTTTTTAATGAACTTTACATGTTACATTTATGGCAGGACACCTACCACCATTTACATGTGGAGGATTCCCATACCTAAAACAAAACTTTGCATTCAATGAAGGATAATTTTAATCTTTCATACTTTTTAGGGCATTACTTTTTTTTAGTACAATTTGTTTTCTGGTGAGCTTTCAATACTTGTTCTGCATTCACAGTATCAGTAGGTTTATCATCCATTTCTTTAGCTGAAATATGTGATATCTCAATGCTTTTAGACACTTTGATAGTCACGTCAAGTGAGGGATTACTTAATAACAGCAATGACACATAAACTGATCCCTAATTAGTTGATCAGTGAAGTTCCCAAATTGAATTGATCTGCGCAGCACAGAAATAAATGCATCAACATCCTCCTCAACTCCTTGATTACGTTTAATAAAATGTGTGCCTTAATACCATTAAACTAGGCTGCTTGTCAAAATGAAATTTGAGTTTTATTACAGCCTCTGAATATTTGTCATTGTCTTCATTTTCATTCTGTGGAAATCGGGTAGGTGTTTGTAAACTGATCTTCCTTCAAAACCTAATGAGTGTAATAATAAACACTTTTTCCTCTCGGCCTCAAACCTGGAAGTGCCAATGTCACCTAAGTAGGTCTCCTAAGCAACAAAACACTCCTCTCCCACCCACCCCACTTAGCTGGTGTTTCTGAAAATACAGGAGGAGGAGTGACAGATTGCATTGCATGATTTTATACTAATAAATACTGTGAATAAAAGGACAATTTTTACACAAAACTGTAAATACTGGCTGAACCATCCCTTGAGATCACTGTCCCTATGCACAATCAACACTTGAAATAGAAAATACTGTAATAGTATTGTAAAATCATATGCTTACATTCAATGTAAGGGACAAGATAACATTTTTCAATTCGTTTTTTATGTTCATGCACAAGTATATAAAGTTCACCTCAATGTTGTGTAGATAATAATTCCACCATTAATTAAAAATGCTGAAGATCTGCATTTCACCAAAAAAATGTACTCACTTGTAATCAGAGGCTCTCTAAACATTTATATATTGATATGCAATGTAATTAGGTGTATCACCGAATTAGAAACTACAGCGTTTTTGGACACCTGTATTACTTGAAATGGTGTGTGCATCACCAATGCGCAGGGCGTGCGGTTTACTACAAGCCCAATTGTAAGGCTATTCAAGGAAAATAGCCACAAAGTGACACCTCACATTTATTCTGGTTGCTAAGCAAGAGTACTGTGATATTCAGTGAAGCTTAAAAAAAAAACGTGTGTTAAATAACAACAACAAAAATGAGGTAACAACAATGATTAGGAATGCAGGTCTCTATCACCGTGAGTGTACGCACATTTTTGGATCCAATATCAAAAAAAGGTATGGGCACCACCTAAGTAACAAACAGTTGTTGAAAAATAAGTAAAAGAACAGATTTCCACTTTACTCTGTATTTGCAGAAACTAGATCCCAAACAAATACTGCCAGTGACAAACACAAGGAGGACTGTAGAAGCTGTGACAAGAATGCGTTGGACAAAGGCTAAGACAGTAAAAACAAAATGCACACACGTTTCTTAAGATGGCGGATGTTTTAAAGATTCTCGACCTGATGGCATACTTATACCAGCCGCATTTATTCATGAAAGCTTTACTTGATGGCACACATCCAAAACTCACCACAACCAGCAAGGCACACAACAGTGACGCAGGAAATATTGTCTCACGTGAAGGAAGCGACAAGAGAGACTCTGATACCGCAGCCCACAAAGGGGAAAAATGGCCACAGGGCCGCAGCAAAATAGCAGATGACAGATGCTGCCATGCTCTCACCCTCCAGATATAAATGCGTTGCTGAAGTACCAAATCACCACACCAGGTGTGGATATACATCCAATGCTGGAATCACAGGTACATTGCGAAATAGAAGTAGGCACCCATTGAAGACTGAGTTAGCAAATAGCATAGGTTCGATAGCAGTAGCTCATCGTCACCAAATACTTTTGTAGTGACTGAAATATGAGTGAAATAAATGTAAGTTTATTTCAAATACAAGAGCTAATAGGTTGTAGGGAACAAACGAGCAGGAACGTATCCACACTCAGATCTTCACAACCCTCCTCCAGCCCTTCCCGCTGGTTCTCCTCACAACATTCCAACTTAGAATATATCATCAGGTTTAAACAATGACACCAAAGCAGGCAACAGGCATATGCTAACAGCATAATTACATTATTAAATTAACCTTAATTGGTTTATCACTATTTTGAACAGTTTGTTTCTGATTCAGTCTGTTTAATGTTTGAATACGTTTGGATGTTTCTTATTTATTTCGTATATAGATTATTCCCGGATCAGTTTCTAAATACATGTGTAAAACTCCTTTGAGATCGTGTGATACCTGTACAAAGTAAATTTCTTCTGGAAAAATGACAAATTCACCTTCCAGTATGTATTAACCTTATAGATAGTGGATAAAGAATGCCAAGCTACACTCAAAAGCAATGGTGAAGGTTCCAGAAGGAAAGGATAGAGAAAAAGTGCACTCCAATTATTTTCCCATTGAAAAAAACATGAGCCTTTGACTCATTAAAGACCATTGAGTCCAAAGAGTACACAGCAAATGTGTTTAGAAAGAGACATTCAAGACTGTGATTTTTATTAACATCATTCTTAGCACTGGGAAAGGAGTTAGCATGTTTTTTTAATTCATCAAGTTTGTTTTCAACCTTAAAAGACTTTCTCTAAAGAGATGTTCGAGATTTCTTGATGGAGATCGTGCTGTCCTATGAAGGTATTAACATTTTAACTAGGGACTACCACAGAATACTGACATTTCCCTAGTCGTGAAAATCTCAAAACTCAAGGTGCAAACTGCTGTGCCAGCTGATTGAGGGACAGGCTTGGGCAGATCTATGCAAGCCAATTAAGTAACTCACTTGGATAAACCTGCGTGAGCCACAAGGGAACACTTCATGTCTGGTTGTGTCTTGCTTACGTTTGAGGCCACTCCTACCCATGACATCTGCTTTTTTCCTCGTGTGTGCACTGCATGCTGTGTGCAGCCGATCATGCTCATCTTGAAGGCCAGCAACAAACTTGGGTATTTCAATGCAAACTAGTTTAGGACTAGATTTCATTTTGCTGGCTCCACGCTTTCTTCTTCTTCCATGAGTCCGTCTAAGACTGATACCCCATAGCACTGTGAGCTCTCGTCCTCTCTTCTACTATTAATGGAGTAGGTTGGCTGAGCATCCAGTCTTAAAGTACCTTTTCATGACATTTTTCTGCTCCCTGGTTGCACCCTGGATTTTCTCTAGGCTATCCCATACTACATCTTCCTGCTCTTCCTTGTGAAGCTTTCCAGCCTTTGAATACACCATTGACTAGTGAATAATTCCCAATTTTGGGAAGTTTGTTTTATACCTTGATGGCTTTTCCCTCTTTTAGGGGTAATTCTTGAAGCTACTAGCTGGTGAATGTGTGAAATCAAGGCATCGTCTACACCAATGCTACAGGAAGAGGTCACTCTTTCTTCTGGCAGTCTTGGATAGAGAACAAGGCATGACCACTGCACCCAGCATGTGACACAAATACTCCATTATGTAAATGATTGGAATCTCAAGGTTCAAATGAAAATCAGTCTTCAAAGTGTCTTCAGAAATGAGATCTGAAGCATTCTCTAGATGATCTGGCAATAAATCAGTCAAACAGCATTTGTATTGTGCAACGCATTCACCCCTAAGGGTATCTGTGTGCTTTTGGTGCAACATCTCTGTTGAAGAGCTTGGAAAACTGTCACAGGGGGAGCTGGCATGAGGACCTGCTCAATGGGGTAATGCGGCGGCTTCCATTCAGCAGGTCCTTGGGGGGGGGGGAGGGCGCTGAGTGGCGGTAGGAGGGAAAAGGCAAGATGAAAGAAGCAGAAAAAACTAGCAGAAAAATGAGCAGGAAACGAGCAGTAAAAGGCAAAATAGAGTGCAGAAAACAAGCAAAAAAGGCAGAGATATGAGCAGAAAACGAGCAGCAAATGCAAAATGAAGTGCAGAAAACGAGCAGAAACGGTAGAAAAACGAGCAGAAAACGTAAAATAAAGTGCAGAAAGTGAGCAGAAAAAATGAGCAAAAGGGACCACAAAAGGCAGAAAGAACGAGCAGGAAAAGAGCAGACAAGGCAGAAAAATGAGCAGGCAACAAGCAGAAAAAATAGCAGAAAAGGCAGAGAAAATGAGCAGAAAATGATCAGTGGGGCACAAACATTTACTTCCCCTTTTCTGTTCTTTTGTTTTATGGTTTTGTATTTATAGTACAATGAACATTCTTTATTTAATATGAACAAACTTTTTAAATAACTTTCAAAGCTTTGTGCACATATTGAAAAAAAGCATAAATTTTTTTAAGCTGCATTTTGCATTGTTATATTTCAATTTTGTATATTTTCAACAATTTCATGAGGTACTCATTTTGGCAAATAAGACATTAAAATAGAGTGTTTTTGCTGATCAACTTGAATGAGAGTGGTTTTAAAAGTGGTGTAATATATATTTTTCCTAGGAGTAATTTTTTGATTTTACACACCAAACACCCTCAATGAAGCTACGTCCCTCCCTGTTTCATTGTGGTTTGAGTTCTCCCTGGAACCTCATGGCCGCAGTCATGTGCAATACAACAGCATGGAGTCCCTGCCCTCGGATCAATTATTTTAGATATGTGTTTACTGTGCCCACTCTTCTTCTGGTACAGGAAACCTTGATGGTAGAGTTATCAAATTAGTGCATGTGGGCAAGATTACATGTGTTCTGGTCCGCGCCTTTTACAAATCATTTTATTGAGTGACTGCTGGCCCCATGTACTAAGCCTGAGTTTCAAATAGAAGAGGATGCACATGCAAATTAGCAAGGAGAGTTGAGCCATGGGTCTGACTTGGTGCCAAGAGTCTGCGCACAAGCTGAGACATGAAAGTGTTTGTGGTTGGCATGGATATCTTGCAACAAACATGGGGCCTCATTACGACTTCCAGGACCGCGGAAGCCACTGCAGGCAAAAGACCACCACAGCTGGTGGTCTTTTGCCCACCATATTAGGAGTCCTTGGAGGACTACTGCCCATTTCTGGGCGGAAGTACGACTCCAAAGTGGCGGGTGCAACACCAGCACTGCCACGGCACCAGGACTCCACCCGCCATATTAAAAGCCGTAATATGGCATGGTGGAGTCCTGCTGGTGTGGTGATAATGGTGATAAAAGACCGCCTTGACCCATCCCCTCCCGGATTTCCTCCACGATGGAGAAAGTAAGTGGGCATCTGAAAAGGGGGAGGAGGTGTCTGTGTGGGTGCATGTGTGCATGTCTGCGAGGGGGTGGTGAATGCACGTGTGTATGCAAGTAAATGTGAATGTGCTTGTATGTGCACATGTATGGGGGTGTCTGTGTGGATGAATGCGAGTGAGTGGGGGTGTCTGAGTACATGTTTGCGAGTGAGTGGGGGTGTCTTTGTGGGTGTGTGTATATGCTGAATGGGTGTGTATGTGCATGCATGCATGCATGAAGGGGTGGAGGGTGTTTGTGTCGACAGGTCGGGGGCATGTGTGCATTTGTGGGGACATGTGTACATGTGTGTGCCAGCGACAGAAATGGAGATATCTGTCGCCGGGTGCGTGACAGCCAGGGTTTTTGTGGCAGGGTGACAGCCACGGAAAGCCTGGTGGTTTGCAGCCTCATAATCCAGCAGGCAGGCTGAGGCCTGCCACCGGGTTGCAGGTGCTCACAGCTGGCCGCGGCAGTGCGACCGCACCGGCAGGCCAGGCGAAGTTGTGGAGGCTTGAAGCCTGCCAAGCCCCACAGCAAGGCTGGTGGTCTCATCACTGCCTGCCTTATAATGAGGGCCACAATGTAAAAATATAATACGTTCTCTTCAAAATTTAAAAAAAGTGTATTTCTTCTTCATGTGCAAGCATTTCACCTCAGTACATCAGATCATTGTAAACACAGACACTTATTAAAAGTAATAGTTTCTAGAAACATTCATGGCTCATGCCCCCCACCCCCCAAATAGTGAACTAAGAGAAAGTCAGTAGTCACGTAAACTGTAAATGTGGCTTAGATTCATACTGAGGATTGAGCAATTTTATAGTATATTAAATCAAACATAAGAGATGCTAGTATATTGCACATACTGACTCAAACATTTACAAGTGCTCTCATATGTGATAATACCGAAAAAGGAGGCTCTTTAAATTAACATTTCTGCCTTAGATCACACAGTTTGGACAAGCAGTGAAGCAGATATTGCTTCCAGGTTATTTGGTTCCACATTTTGAAATTCAGCCATGAGATGGGTATCTTTGTCTGTCTCTCTTTTCCCTGTTCAAAGGACACTGTTTGGTCTTTCATTCTTTGTTCATAATGGAAAAAACAGCACAGGTATAGTATACCCGACTCAGAGGACCCAGACCCAGCTACAAACTCATGGTCCACCCACCCTATTTGTAGTCTGGTGAACTGTAAGTATTCCATTGATGGACCCAGTGGGTCCTCAGTGGACAGAATATATCCTCTGTCAGGCCATTTTGATGGCCTGACAGAATAGGGGATGTCAGAGGACGAACTGTACACTGCCTACCCTATTTATGATGGGTGGTGTAAAGGTTTTTTTTTATTCCTGTCTGGTAGCTCTAGAAAAAATCTGTTGGTAAGGGTCATGAAAAATAATAATGACCCCAACACTATGGCCAAAATCTCCAAGGATGGTGTTTTTTTTTTTTATTATTTTGCAAAACCAAACTCCCTTTTGGATGCTTGTTTGTGGAAACAAAAATCCTTTGAAAAGTTTTGTGGCTAGCTGTCATTGCTGATGATACCAATTGTCAAACTGTTCATACATTGGCAGGAACTGCTGTGTTTTGGTTCCTGTCAATGTACAGATTTATCTTCAGGTCTGGCAGACAACTCTAAATTTGTCAGGCAGGGGTTATTCAGGATGGCAGAGGTAAAGTCCTGTATATCATCGATCTGCCTCAACTGAATTGTTTTCTTTATTTTTTCTCTAGCTCCTTGAGGTAAATCATTGCTCCGGTCCATTGGTTTAAATATGACCTATTAATTATCATAGTGTATGTTCTTTCATTGTGCAGAAGCCAAAATGCATACAAATAGTGTGTAATTTTGTGAACCTACTGTCTATTGTTCTTTTTTTTACAACTGCACACTTATCATGTAGTCTTTAATATCGTGCTCAATATAAGTATGTTATGAAATCATGGTTTAGTTATTGCAACCTATTTTCTCTTGTGATTAAACCTTGTACAATACAATAATGCTTTAGCAGCTTATGTTAAAACATTCCTGTGTCCGGCTTTATAGAGCAAAGGGATGTCTTCCAGTGGTCCCTGAGAACTGGAATCATGCTAAAGCTTCTTGATTTAGTAAAGCAAAACGTGTTTGGGAAAGGATGCTTGAATCTTTGTCAGACACTTGTAATTACTTGGGAATGCATTTTTCCAATAATGCCAGTCTGGAGAGGGATCAGCTATATCCAAATCAAACGTTCTCCTGTTTCAATAGGAACTGGCAGGCCAGGCCCGATAGATTGACACATACACTACCACAGACTGGCTTCAGCCTTGTATGGCCTCATAAGTTAGAGAATCCTTTATTGCAATGAGCTTGAAACCCTGTCATGATATGTCCATTAGACTTAGATATTCTCACTTACAAAAACAAACAAGCATGGGCAAAGGCAATAGGTCTTGCTTATACTATTGGATTGGCAATGTTTTTTTATCCATGTTGTAAATCAGTGTGCCTGCTGTTCACCTTGGGTCAAAGGTAGTGGTGTGACAAAGCGGAGAGTGGAGTGGCGTGGAATTGATTGCCATGAAGTGGCACAAAGTGGAGTGGTATGGAGCAGTGTAGAGTACCATGTAGTGGTGTAGAATGGAGTGACATAGAGTGGGGTAGAGCATAGTAGTGTGGAGTGGTGTAGAGTATAATGTCTTAGAGTGGTTTACAGGTTGTGTGGAATATAGGGGAGTGGAGTGGCATAGAGAGGCATTGAGCAGAGAGCATTCAGTGTCATAGAGTGGAACTGTGTGGAGTGGAGTGACATAGAGTGCAGTGGAGTGGCATAGAGTGGCATGGCATAGAATGGAGTGGAGTGACAGAGTGGTATGGGGTGGCATACAGTAGACTAGAGTGCCATGGAATGTCACTGCATGACATGCTGTAGAGTGGCATGGAGTGCAGTGGCATAAAGTAGAGTGGCATGAAGTGGTGTGGAGTGATTTAGTATAGAGAAGTACAGTTGTGGGGTGTGGCAATATTAAAAAGATATATTAAAAGTACAGCAGTTAAGAAAATAGTGCCTCAATCACAGTCTAATCAGCAGAAGGACACTAATCAGGAGGCAGCACTGTGTGATTGTTTCATGCTCCCCAGAAAGAAAAGAAAGTGCCTCCTGGCATGCACTGGCCAATTAGGAGGCAGCAAAGAAGAGTGACAATGAAGCTAATGCATGTTAAGCAATCTGCAGGCTTCAAGCCCATTATTGTAAACAGTTCTGCTCGCAAATGAGAGCACATGAATGTGCTGTCACATACGAACCCCAACAAGTGATTGGTGGAATGCTTGAATAAATATAACGCACTTGTCATTGCTTGTGCCAAATTTTTGTCCATGAAGCCTAATGAGTTCACAACTAGTCTGGCTTTGCTTGTGATCGTCTAGAGGGAATCTGGCCTGGCAGTTTGGGCTGTGCTGAACCTACAAAGCAAAATAAAGTGTGACTTGCATATGATGGTGTCTGTCTGGAGTGACACAAGGAGCTAAAAAACGATGGACTCTAATGTGACCCAGGTAGTTGCTAGTGGCAAGGATGAATTCAAGATTCCCACTCATTTTCCATAAACTTTCAGCATTGCTATGAGAGAAATGTGCATTCAGAAAATACAATACAATGAGTGCAAATATTCATAAGATAACTGTATTTATTTTTACTGAGCATTGCTTTGCAGTGCTTTATGAAGGAATATCACTCGTCTTCTTTAAATAGCAGATAAGCTCGACCAGTGTCTCTGCTATGTCTTCTAATGTTAGTTTCATTCAGGTATATGCAGGACGGGTTCAGCATGCTCTGATTGCACAGGCTAAATTTCCATTGTGTAGGCGATGATCATAAACCATCACCCCAGAATTTGTCATTTCTACTGCTGTTCAGTAACAAATTATTTTCACATTGCCTTTTTCTTCCTGATGTTGAGAGGAAGCAATTGGAGGTATGGAACCCTTTGGGTCCTTCTTTGGGTATATTATTAGCATTAAGGTTACCCCCTTTTTGAAGAAGGATCCCTGGTGTCTTTTTCAAAATCTTTATACATGTAGGTGTGAGGGAAGATATGGCATGCTGCTCTCGGTGATGGCCTGGCATAATTCCGAGTCGTTTTTTAAAAGTATTTATTTAATTTCTGCACCGCTTTTTATTCCGGTATCAGTTAATGACAATTCAATCCAGTTTATTTTATACATGTGTGAAAGTGTTTTCCTTGTATGAGGATTTGAACATGTGACCTTACCCATATGTTGTCATGCTGTTTTGCATAACTCACTTTGGTATTCTTGCTGACTCACCTCAGGCATCAAGGTCCTCAATATTAGACTTTTTATATTTGATTTATTACGGGGATTTTTAAGCACTCCAAACAACATCAGTTAATGGCCTCATCACCCAGGTGAGTTTTTTGAAGGACATTTTTTCACTGGGAGATAGTGGTGAAATCTGAGAGCAGAGTTAACGTGATTGGTATTCCAGGCCCGGCACCATGCAAGCGGTATGGTTTTGAATTCATTGCTGCATGGCTAGAGAGGCAGTGGAAAAGGGAAAAGTTTGTGCATTGGAGGGACCCTTTTGCTGTCACAGGTGGAAAAATGCAGATATACAAACCACATGCATATGTGAGGTGAATTCAAGATCTCAATTGAAGCGCTCACTCAGATTTTGGGCTTGGTTCACTGGATTAGGAGGACAGCCCAGTTCTTTGGCCATTGAAGGGGGGAGGAAGCAGAAGTAGTAAAGGTTCCAAAGAGCAATCTTTCAGTTTTATCATCATTGAGGTACAGCCACTTGTACTTCATCCGAGGGTGGATGGGCGAAAGGCAATGAAAAGCTTCCATCATCGTTTTGTAAGTAGGTCCAAATCTTGTCTGCATTCAAATGGTACCATATCATATTGGAGGCCAGTATGGATGTCAGGAGCACCTTGTATACGTTAAACAGATTGAGAGACAAGGTGGAGCTATGTGATGCCCTATAATGGATGTTGACTATTTAAGATAGTCTTGTTAACACCTTGAAGGGAAGACAGTCATAATGGAACAGTACTGTCCCACCTACTTGTCCCTGATCTATTTACAGTATATTATATGAGTTTGCAATACCCAATGCAGATTAATTTTTTAGCCTTGTTTCCGTGATTTCTAGGGAGCAAAGCCCACACTGATCGATGATGTCCCTTATGTTAAAGGCATTTTTGGTATGGATCCTGCATTAATGAAGGCGCCGACAATAAGGTTATTTCAGCATGAAGCAATTGAATCATTAAGGAATTTTATTGTTGGCGAGTTGAGAGAGGGGGACATTTGGAGGTATATATTAGTAGGGGTTACATCAGACAATGCTTGTAGCTTGGTATTGGGTGGTTGGGAAGGATATTCTTTTTATTTCAAGAAGTACCAGTCGAAGGACTGTAAATAAATGTTGTTGGTTTGGATCATTGTTTCTGGTATTGTATATTTTTATATTTATAGTGGACATGCTAGCGGGTAAGCAGGCTACTAGCTTCCATTCTCCATGGATCATTAATTTGATGGAAGTCAAATAATAGAGGTTCTTTCCTATGCCAAAGTACTTGCTGTGTATAACGGAAAGTCCTTAGTCATTTCATCTGCTACCGAGCTGATATATGTATCAGCAATTAGTATCTCAAGGAATTATATTAGAATATTTGATTTGTATTTCTTTTGGCTTTCATTTGATATCATTCATGAGCAGTATATAGTTTAAAATCTTGCTGTGTACATTTACTTGAGGCAAAAATTGTTTCTGTGAAGTTAAACAATGAAGGTTCGTGAATGAGGTATGTAACTATAATTGCCATGCAAGGGACTAAATTAAATCATGGGTGTTTGTGGTCTGCTTTACGTGGGAATAGAAGATATCAAGATTAAGTGTTCTGTTTAATCTACTGTGGATACAATACCTCCCCACTTTCGTGTGTGAGCATTTCCCTAGACAGCTTCTTAAAATGGTGTGCAAATGCAAATATGAAGAAGTTAGAGAGTAGCAGCTCCAGAATTAGAGGGCATATATGTTAGCTCATTCAACAGGTTTTTGAAGATAAAAAGATCCCTAAAAAATCGGTATGAACGTGCAGACCTGGTAATTTGAGTTGCCAGTCTAGACTTCAAAAAGGTTGCCCCAGAAGTTATGTCCGATTCAGCCCGGAATGAGTCTGCCGGGCTAGTTTATTTTTTGGAAATGTTGCATGAGGTCCTAATGTCTGCCACTGAATGATTGCAAAACAAACCAGAAGATGTTTGCTGTACTAGTTTCACTGGTCGCTGAGAAACCCTCAATTACAGCCCTTGCCAAACCACCATCTAGAAAACTGCATCTGTCCACCCAGCACTGGAGGATCAACATGTCTGCTAAAGAGAGGCTGATAAGCCAGCAGGAAGTTATTTGCCGATATAGATTTGGGAAATTGAGACTGTGCTGTGAAATTCCAGCTGTGGCTCTAGTGATAACCGTGCAGCAAACGTCGCCATCCCTGACAGCAGAGCAAGCGATATTTATTGTGGCATTGTCTCACTCAGTATAATTTGTGTGTCACCGTATGGTTATTTCAACACATATTGTCCAAGTGGTGGTGCCCCTCTTGATTGGTGGCTCCCTAAGTAGGTAGGACTAGTTTAGATAGCCTTACTTCTTAGCTTGGGCAACTGTTCCTTTAATTGTTAGCTTGGACCTTTCGGTACATTAGTGTCACTGCAATGCTGTGGGTGTACAGCCCATGATCTCAAAATATGAGTTTACGGTGACAGTTCTCTGTGCCATTGATTCTATTTGATAATGGTGTGGGCAGTCACTTAGGGCAAGATGTACCAAAGGGTTTTTCCAATTCTGTGTCAATGGGAAAATGTGTTTGTACATATGGCCCTTAGTTTTCTATGTTGTATTTATGAAACTCGTAAGTTGTGTGCTAGTGCGCCTGGTCCTTAGTAAGTAAAATTACAAGGGGACGCGTTGAGGAACCTTTTGATTCGCATGGAGTATCCTAGCTATGTAGTAACTCATGTCCATCAGTAATTAATACACAAATCAATAACCACTAAGAGAAACATTAATCGTCAGTGAATAGTGTCAGCATGTCATGAATAACTACAACTCATTTATACGTTTTATCAATTTTATTTCCCTGTTATTTACAATACTAATTCATGAGGTTAATTCAAACTTTATTCAAGTCGACTTCAGTTTTAATTCATTAGTGACCACCAATAACATAATCTAATCAGAACTTGAGAAAACATGCGTTCTAATGCCTCAACATAATCCAATAATGATGAATGTGTTAACATGAGTAGCAGAGTTCAGCAAATCAGTCCATCAATCATTTGTCACCATATATGTCAACGTCTATATAGGAATCCCTACGTAAGCCTGATTAGCATTAGCAGGTGGGACTTCATGCGAAAACAATTTGGAACATGAATTTGGAAAAACCATGTGGCTAGGTGAAACACTAAAAAACAGCTCAGTTGGTACCTAGAAAGAAAAGGCACAAAAAGTCAATCAGTCACATTGTCATAACTACCTATCCATGGTATGGATCAGCAACAAAGTCAGTCTTCGTCTTCAGGTCATCAATCGATCAGGAACTCATCAGGCTCTCAGGCGCATGAGCCCAATGACAGAATCTCAAGTCTCTTCGAACATCCACGCCTAACTTCCGACATCTAATTCTCTCCAACAGTTCTCTCTCTAGCATCTGAAGTTTTCTCCCTTTGTCAAGACATTATATTAAAGTTGCCCAGTCCATCCCCTAATTCCTAATTGGTCAGTTGATCACCAGTTATTCCCCTACCCAATAACTTTAATATTACAAATCTATGAATTCTAATATTACACCGTTTTCAGGGTGTTCACTGTACAATGTCCTCATCATCCGGCTCATCAGGTATCAAAAATGTTGCATCTTCTTCTCCAGTCAGTGTCTCTATTGTTTGAGTCCTGGGAAAGTACATCTCGTCTGCTTTACACCGAATTGGATAGTTCCATCCTCTCCTGTCCGTCGGTTCATTGCAGAAAATTCTAGCTAAGCAGAATTTATAAACATGAGCAGTTCAGGGTCAGTTCAGCACGTTAACTTCTCTACATTGCATGATTAATCAGCTTCTGCATGAGGCCTGGTGAACTAGGCCACAACTTTGGCTAAGTTAGCTCTACAATGTAATGTAAAACATACATTATTTATCTTAATATGACATATTACTACATCATTATTACGCATTTTCAATATTTCACATATTTTTTGTCATTTTTATTATAATTCGTGAATCTTGGTGACCACTCTCCGTAGGCACATTTTTAAACGTGCACATTTATTTTCTACATTATTTTTCTCTACCCTTTATAATTATTATTAATATTGCTTATTACCATATTGGCTTCAACATGTGCTTGAGTTGTAAGTGACTGCTGACTGGTGTTTCTTTGCAGACATGGCACTACTTGTATTGTGCTCCTCATACATGGACTGTTTATGTTTATGATTCGGAAGATGGACAAAGTTCTATAGGTATTATGAAAGCCCTCTGTTCCTCAGTACACTGAGCCCCATACTTCTTTGTCTGTCTTGGGGGCGGGGGGTGCAGGGCTCCCCTCTGCAGACTTCTTTAAGCAGTTGGGCCCTTGGATCAATTACTTATACCCTCTGAACAAGGGGAAGTTGCTAAGATATTTCGCTACAGTTAAGGAGTTAGCATGGTTGGTGCTCCCAACATTCCAATTTGCGTTAGGTGCCTATTAACTGTTATAGCTAAATGAATTACGGATTCAAGAGTAATCGTTACTAAAAAAATGGAACTCCCTGATTATACACTACAAGTGCTGCTTTAGTAATAAGAAATGGAGCAACATAGTTTTGTCTCAAGCTTAATTTTATATTCCACATTTTGTAAACAAGTCTAATTTTATACCAAAGTAATGGTTAATTTAAAAAAGTCAAAGATATTAAAAACTGGTCTTTATTAGTGTTCTCCTGAGACCATCTTTCAATCAAAACAAAACAGAAACCCAAACCCTCCCTTTGTTCCCTTAAACAGAAGCAAAATCGTTTCTTGTGGGCCATGTCAGCCTATAAGCATGCATAAATTTACCTCAAACATGGCAGTCATCTGTACCAGTGGGCTTTCTACTAATGCCAGTGGCATCTGACCCCCTTTGCCCTAGTAAGAAGTTACGTTTCACTCCCCGAATTCAGCTGGACAGTGTGTGCCTGGGAGTCAGTACTGATATTCATAAAGCGCTCTATGTTTCCACAGATTCACTATTTCTCTCCTCGACTACCCAAAACAGCCCCTCTAGCGTCCTTATGTCCCAGAGTCATTGATGCCACTAAACTCCCGATGGTGGCTCATTGTGTCCCCAGATGAAGGCTAGCGCCAACCTGGTAGCTCCCTAATACTTCGACATCGGAGCTCGATCAATTTTTTGCGTTTTACCATAACTCTCATTTCCCTCGGCCATGCCGTGCAGCCCAGGCACTTGATTCAATTCTGGTATTTGTTATCCTGAGTTTATAGTGGGATTGTCTTTAATTCAGCAACCGGAATGTGCAGAAAAAAACATCCTGGATTTGTGAAACATGGCGTCTGCTTAACGGTGAAATCTTGCTTTGCATCCGTGCTGTTTTACAAAAATAGATCCAACATAGGCTGCTCAGTTTTGTGCCGTCGTACCAAAATAAGTATTACGCAGAAGAGCATGCGTTTGTGTTTTGATGCATTGTCTTCCACACATGCCACAAAAACTGCTAAAAGTTCATTTTCTAAACTGCGCAGACTTGGTTGTCTTTCTGCTTTATTTAGTCTCTGTTAATTACACTTCCTAATCAGTCATGTCATTTCATCTATTTACACAACGATACTTAGTGGGCATCTGTTTTTTTGGTAATTTAGATGCAGACTTCGGATGCATTATAGCAGCGCAGAGCACAGAGTTATTTTAAACAATTTGCTTTTTAACATATAACTACCTTCTAATACAGATTATTCGTGCAACCAATTGTTCAAAAAGCCACACGACATTATGAGCTGTATTACACTAAAAAAAAAAACAACGACCTGTGGCAATGATATTGAGTGGAAGACTAATCATAGGAGAAAATATAGCATGGCACTTTAAAAATGAAGATGAATGAATGGCAGAATAAATATTTTATGCTAATGAAATTACTGCAATTAGCAGCTCCACAATGACCCTTTCAAACGACACAGCTGTTAAAGTCAGGAAGTGCTGTCAGCACTGACCTTATCATAAGAGAAATTGACAAACAGAGAACGCAGGGAAGGACCATCATCAGAAAGGTCTGCTCAGCGACGATTAGAGTTCTTTGAAAAACAGCGTGAATTACAAGCAGCTGCTGCGTGGCGCGGCATGGCCCACATGCTGTGCCATTTTGTTCAGCCTGATAACAATAGTTATTTCACCCTATTGAGACATGTTGTCTCGGGCCACTTCCAGCTCGAGCAGCAACCACTTCTGCCACAATAGCTTAACAAATGGAATTCTTGTTAAGAGTGACCTTTAACGTGGCTGAGCTCCTATGTCTGTGTTTTCCAGGGAAAACGTATTCCCTGGAATCAGGAGCTGTTTATCCCTATGGAATGCGTAGGTGTGTGTGTGCACGTGGATTTCTCTAGTGTTAGGCACCGAAAATTTAATTTATTACAGAATATCTGAAGGTGTTTTTAGAGATGGGGAATGGAGCCGTATGGCAATTAATTAGATTTGACATTGTCCTCCCATTTAAAAAAAACAAATGGGAAGTGAGGCTCGGCCCCTTCTCCAGCCAAGGTTTTCAACAGATATGAAAGTACTAATGAGTGCAGAGTACACGCTCTTGAAAACCATATTTTAAATGTAGTCAACAGCTTAGGTGCGTTTGAAAAAAACACACAGACTAGTGCTATACAAAACCCTTCACTGATTCTGTATATTCATCAATATTCCAATACATTATTCACTGTAATATTCAGGATTAGTTACGGTATTTGTACAAGTGCGATGATGAGTTTTCTTTTTCAAAAGAATATCTTACCTTATATCTTTCATACATTTCAGAGATGCGTTATCTTATATGGCGCTGCATACACCATTTGTAACTTTCAATTCCCTTAAAACTTGTTTTTTTATTTAATAAATCTAAGGTGTGCTTATGCGGCAACTTATTACAGCATGTTTGCCACTTGGTAGCAATGTTAATGACAAATATTACTACTAGTTGACTCACTCATACCTGGTTTTATCAATTTTTTAAGTATGAAATGCTGTAATGCCCTCGGTGAGACGCCATCCAGTGTCCTGCGTGTTATAAATAGATTCCTGCAGAAGAAAAAATACTCATATAAACCAAACAAAAGTAACCTAATATTTCATATATGAACCTGGGTATATACGTATATGCAATATAGTGGTTCACAGAGGGCTTATTTCACAAGCTATTACTATGTTTGAGGCAAAACAAATTACACAGTAATGTCAACGAAGAAGTATAACACAAAACAACAATATTCGAATAAATGTTCATAACATATGCAGTAGTCCTAAATTGACAAATAGGTGCTTGATGCCCTTGCACAGTGATCACACAAGGCGTGCAACAAGGGGTCTGATTCATTCTGTGTATGTACAAGTATTAAATGGTCAGGATCCAATCAGTAGGACTGGGTAGCCGATTTAGATTACATACCACAGTGCAATTCTTCAGTGAATGAATTGATGAACGAGTTTTCTAAAGCACATGATTACCCGAGAGTGTCTTGGCGCTAAGAACTGAAACATAAGAGAAACGAGGCAACTCATCTTAAAGGGGATAAAGGAAAATGCACGATTTTAGCTGTTTCCGAAATGTGGCAAGATTTAATTGATTTCTAAGATGAAAAGGCATTTTATTCCATAGCTGATAAGTGGTGTAAATAAAGCTGCGCCCGCCTCAGGAAACGTTATTTATCTTGGGAACTTGCACATAAAGCAATGGAGCTGATCTTAATTATCTGGATGGTTGATACCGTCTGAATTTGCCAGCCAAACAGTTGCATTTAGTACTATGTAAGGCTTTGTGAGACAGACAAGGAGCCTTAAACACTACGCATTTCCTAACTGGAAGCCAATGCCGATCAATTAGGACATTGGTCACCAAGCTGTATTTCGGGGCTTTCTTTAAAAGGCGGGCAGCTGGATTTTGCAACGTCTGGAGTCCTCTTTAGAACTGATTGTTGTGTGCCCATATAAAAGGCTTTGCAGTACTCATTTCTGGATAGTAGCAGAACAACGACTACAGTCTTTTGAACTTGGAAAGGTAGAAAAGGCAATATGTTTTGCAGTAAAAAGCAGGATGACGCAATTTTATTAACTTGATCAGAGAAGGATAGGTTGGCATCGAAAATTGCACCCAAGTTTCTTACCTTAGAGACAGGCTCTAGGAGAGATCCCAGTATTCGAGGCCACTAAGAATGTCCAGAAAAGGTGGATTCCTTTCCAAAAAATAATGACCTCCATTTTGTCTGAATTCAATTTCAGACAATTGATAGTCATCCATGAAACAAATGCGCTCATACAGCTGTTGAACCTGGCAACAACTTCTTCCTTCTTACCTGGACTTGATAACACTATCTACGTGTCATCAGCGTGTGCTACAGAAAGAAAGCCGTAGGAATGAATTTGTTTTAACAATGGTGCCAAATAAATATTAAACAACATAGCGCTGAGCGATGACACCTGAAAGACTCCACATGGAAGAAAAAAAGATTTGAGTGGTATTCCCCAAGAGTTACAAACTTTCGTCTTTCACTTAAGAAGGAGGAAATAAGTTTAAGTGCATTACCGTCAATGCCGATCAAATGCAGCAAACAGGTCCAACAGGACCACCGCTACTTTAGCACCATTGTGTTTAATAGCTCTGATCTCTTCTACAACCCCAGTCAAGGCTATCTCAGTGCTAAAGCTAGATCAAAAGCTGTATTGTGCAGTCTTCAGCAGATTATTGTCTTCAAAATTTCTTGATAAACTGACATTGAGGTGTTTTTCAAGTAGTTTAGCTGGATAAGGGAGTCAAGATATTGGGCAGAACATTTTTTACCTCCTGGGGAGTTTTTTTAAAAATAATGTTAGAATTGGGACCTCTTTCGAACAGTGAGGAAGAACCTCGTTGCAATAATGACATTCAACAAAGCAGTTAAGACTGGTGCAATGCCAGTAGCACGTCTCCAAGCTGTTTCCAATCTGCAATTATTTTATTTCATGGCTGAGTTCTGGGGAAAACCATGGGGCAGATGGTTGCTTCCTATGTGACTTAATCATTTTATATGGTGCTAATTTTGAAATGTCCTCACACAGCCATTCAAGTAGTGTTTGGCTCCATGCCGAGATCAGGTTTAGTCCCATCCAGGTTTTCTACCAAAACCGGTGTAATAGTCTCCTGCATTCTAGAAGAAGGATTTAGATAAAAAAGAAACTGTTCTATGATCTGGATCTGACCAGGTCAAGGGTAAATTTGCCTCAAATCTAAGATTAGCGTAATTTGAAAAAATACCATCCGAGGTATGACCTATTAACTGTGTGGCAGAATTTAATCTCTGTGACAGTTGGAAACGGCTTAAAGATTCAATAATGAGGCAACCTTTTTATCATTTAAGACATCCAAATGAAAGTTAAAAATCACCTAATATAGTGAAATTTGGGTGTTGTATACTAGTATCAACGTGATTACCAATATCCTCTAAAAACAAGGCCTTAGGCTATGGAGGTCTATATATTCAAGTGCCATGAAAAGTGACATTGTCTGAAATCTTACAACTGAAAGCAAGAGCCTCAGAATTAGAGCTAATAAGAGGGTCACATGAAAGCTTCAGCGAATCGTGAAACACTATCACAAGGCCTCCACCACACTTTTTTTGCCTATCATGTCTGATAATTGAGTAACCTGCCGGCAATGCAGCTACAGTATCTGGGTTAAAAGATTTGTTTAACCAGGTTTCAGTTAAAAACACTAATTTAGGATTATGGAAATCTAAAAACTCGAAGAAGTCTAGCTTATGTTTAATGAGTGAACAAACATCGATTAAAAAAAAAAAACTCAGCGAGAGAGTTTTATGCCCTGAGTACTCAGTTTGCTTATTACATTTGGCCACCCTCATCAAAGTGCCCATGTTATTGGAACATGTGGAAAACATGGATGGTTCACAGGGAAAATGATTTGGCATTGCCTCTAGATCTAACAAACTGCTGTCTGATTGCCTACTTGATACATTCAGGCCAAGCAGAGCTTCCTTTGAATAGAAATCTTCATTAAACCAGCCAGGGGTCCTGGCACATGGTGCATTCATGGGGGCAGACGGGCTTGCCTTTGGCACACATGCTGCGCCGTCGCTCTATCATCTGTACTTATATAGTCTGTTAAAAAGACTAGACCATGACCCCCCAGGAAAATTGCACCCATTCGCTGCCACCGGCAATACGGAGAGCAAAAGAGGCCAAATAGTGCTTAGTGCAAATAATAATGCTCCCTAATTGCAATAACAATATACCAACAGTTAAAATGTCACAGGCTCTATGTTTTTTATACTGTGATAATGTAATTGGGACTTAGGGCCTTGTTGAGAGTTTGGCAGATGTGTTACTCCATCACAAACATGAAGTACATCCCATCCGCTGTATTACAAGTCCAATAGGATAGTATGGGATCGTAATATGGTGGAGGGAATATCCATCACATTTGTGATGGAGTAACCCCATCCGCAAAACTCAAAATCAGGCCTTTAGTCTATTATAACGTCAATGAAGTTATGGCCTCAGTGGTTATTTATAAGGTCATCACCAGGACTGTGAAAACATTTCCAGGAAATGTAGAAGGTCAAAACAATCACCCTTTATGTGAAAGGTTAAAGTCTCATACACTGGTGCTGTGTAATGACCAACTCACTGGATTGTTCAGGCAGTAGCAAAAAAGTTAAACTAGGTCAGACTTGAACAAACCCCCCAATAAAGAATCAGGGGCCTGACTTGAAGTTTGACAAATGTGTTACCCTGTAACAAATATGACACATATCCTGTCCATCTAACTGCAGCTGCATTGTAGCCTGAAAATTAGTAATCAGGTGGACAGGATATTAGTCACTTTTATGTTAGAATAATCCTCCTCCAAACTTTAAATCAGACCCTCAGGCAAATTGGAGATGGCCATTGTGTAGTTCATACAAGGTGTACGGTATTGCACAGCTATTTAAGACAGGTCACCTTTGCTACTTTTATAGTCTGGTAATAGTGCTGTCAAACCATGTGGCCAAGTGCATGGGGAAACAATCAAAGCTCATCAGGACAGAATTTGCACCACTTCAATCTGCCACACGCCAATCCAAAACAATCGGCCTCTCTTCAATCCAAAACAGTCTGTCCTACTCCAAATCAAAAATAATCTACCCATGCCAATCTAAATAATCTTGCCCACTACAATCTAAAACATTCTGCCCAACTCCACACTAAAATATTCTCCCCTCTCCGATCTGCCCCACTCCAATCCAAAACAATCTGCCACACTCCAATCTGCCCCACTCCAATCTGCTCCACTCTAACCTACCCCACTCCAATTCAAATCAGTCTTCCTCACTCCAGTTTTCCCCACACTAATCCAAAACAGTCTGCCCCACTCCAATCCAAAACTGTGTGCTAGACTCCAATCTGCCCCACTTTAATCCTAAAGAATCTGCCTGCTCCAATCTGCCCCACACCAATCCAAAACAATCTGTTGGAATATACAAAAGCTGCCTGCAGTTTATAATATATAAATGCTGCCTGCAGCATTAGACTATAGATGGTTCAGAAACTTTCAGGCAGGTGATGATATTTCTGCACCAAAATCCGAGATCTTCACACCAGTGGCGACCAAGAAACTCTGTGCTCCAGGGTTGGTTTATTTACTGGCAACTCCCCGTTTAAGGTTTGGGACCAGAAACCTGATGAGTTCTACCAACGTGCCAGGAAAGGTTGCTTTAACCTTGCTTCAAAGGAGGAAGCGGACCAACTGCTTAAGAGGGGTTCTAGAAGTGCAGGTGTAGGAGGACGGCACTCAGAAGATTAACTAGGAATGAGCAGAGGAAGAACAAACCCAACCCATCCGGAGTCACATAGAGAAGAACCTGCATCACTGCTAGAGTGTGAGGCCTAGAAACCCTTGGATGTCTCCAGAATATGAGTTGAGGTCTATGCACCCATATTTAGGGTGCTGTGAAACTTGTGAGAGATGTTCTCAAGCAACGAAGCACCTAAAAACATTAGGACAACAGAGAATCCTTTCAGCATCTCATGGTCTCCACTGAAGCACCAGATTATTGAAATTTGTACGGTGCTTTGGCGAAAAGCGCCCCCCTTCCGTCAAGGCAACTTCAACCAATATAAAGTATTTACTGCAGCAACATGGATTGTCCGCCCAGTTTGTTTGGGTGGCAAGTTTGTGGATAAGACATGAGGAAGAACCAAAGCAGTTAGATTCACCAGACAGTCTACAATATGACCTAGGCACATTCTTTCTCTCCACCTGGTACTGGCACTGCATCTTCTTACCTTAATCAGTGTGTGCAGATGCACTAGTCACCTAGGATGGGGCGGAGACATCCCAGTACCCTTGGTGTGCCATATTAACACCCGATATAAGGCTCTTCTTCCCCCTAACAACCACTGAACACTGAAGGCACTGCCTGCTCTATCAAATTCAGACAGATGATACTGTACAAATCTAACTACCACCATGTGGGGTGAAAAGAAAACAAGGGAGAACCCATACTTAAATGGAGTGAGCATTCTCCAGCATCGTCTTAGGCCAATTCCATGGACACTAATCATTCCATCTATCTTAAGTGGGGCAAAAAGACTATTTTGTTTAGCATTTGTTTACCACTGACATGACCCAAAAACTACTTAAGTATTACCTGAATGTAGAGTAATATTTTAATGCCCTCTGTTATCTGTATACAATATTGTGTGGTGTGTGAATAGTAAATTACTTTCTTTTACAAGAGACAGTCCTAGCTGTACATTGATGTGTTAATTACTATTGCATGGTTTATTGAGTTCTGAGTCTCTAATGCAATAGTACCCTCATGTGTAAGCCTTGGACTGCTAAACAGTGCTACCCTGAAGCACAATTGCTAATGGCATGTATTTGGTGCACTGTTTCGGTCTCACTAGAAAGATTAAGCCCCAAGACATATTGGTAATTGACTCTTATTGTCATAATCTGAGCACATTACCCACGTCTGTCCTGGGTCTTGTTAAAAAGTTCCCTAACACAGACTTGGCCTTCTATCCTTTCAAAGTTGGTGTAATGAGGGCCATCATAACTAGTATAGTATAGTGTTATTTTTCCAGTGGTTAGAAACAGACGAAATGTGGTTTTTAATGTTATAGAAAAAAGTTATTTAACTTATGTTTCTTATCACACAACATGTTGGGAATGACCTACCTGCAGAGATGTCCCCATTCCTTTTATGGGCATTAGGCCCAGACACACAAATGAGGTATCATTTTTCTCAGGAGAAGTGTGGGAATGTTGGGTGGTAGGAGTTTTGTGAATCATTCCAGATTCCAGAAGTTCCTATCAAAGAGAATTGAGGAGAATGTATAATGTTAGCAAAAGTTTGAGGCTTACAGGGAATTCTGAGCTAGAAGAGGTACTGGGACCCACACATGTCACACCATCCTGGCCTCTCCTCAGTGTCTAGAAATTTCTGGGTTTGCTAGATTTCCCTAGGTGGCGGTTGCACCTGTTCCCAAATTCCACAGCTACCCACATTGCCAAAGAGGGTTGATTTTGATTTGGAAAATTTGACATCACCACATTGTTTTTTATGACCTTTTGCTTTACAAGCAATAGGCCCTGCCACACTAATGGGGTACCATTTTTTATTAGGAGAAGCATTGGAACACTGGGTAGTAGGAATTTTGTGTATCCCAGCAGTTTCCAGAACTTCCCCTCCCCTCAGTTTGAGGAAAATGCTGGATTTTAGCCAAAGTGTTAGCAGCTAAGGGGTGAACCCCACTTATGGGCCTGACCATTATAAGTATGTACCAGATTCACCCCACCAGGGGAAAGTTTGCTCAAATTGGTTCTCTCTTTACATAGTAATCTCTAGGGATAGTAGTCAGTCAACATATGGGAAGACCAGCTTCACGGTCCAAGTCAAACTAGCTTTTATCTTTGACATCGAAATGAAAATTCCCAAAAACCCAGTCTGTTAAGGACTAGACTTTCAAGAAACACTGTTGAGTCCTCCATTATTTATCCATCATGCAGCATAGATTCCAGTTAAAGATCAAAGTGATAGAAGCAGAGGTCTAGAAAAATGATAGCAAGGGATGATGAAGATGTCAAAAAAATAAAGAACCAAATCTTTGTCTCCGTGTCGCCTCCTTCATGTATTTTTTTAACAGGAACTGACATCGCAGGAAAAGATACTACTTCATTTGAATTGGAATCCTTGAATAACATCCTTTGCACAGACAATCATCTAGGGAGCTGCTGTTTGTAAGTTATATCTATGTACCTTTCTAGAAAGTTATGGCATTCATTTGGTAAATGAAGTAGTCAAAAGTTTATTTTTTCTTTCAACTCTGGAATCCAGAGTCCCATTGCTGCCCTTCCTTTTGTCTGGTACTTCAGCTGCATGTTGAACACTCCTCTTCTAGAGTGCCGTGGGTGCTATAGCAGCTTAGCCATAAGTATGAGTATGATGTCCTAGAATACACCACCCAGCAGCACTTCTTCCCCTTGAAAATGGGCTTAGTCTTAGATAAGTTCTTGACACTACTCTCAACACTGTGACAGTTTTTTGATAGGCCAGCTTTTTCAACTTCTCTTTTTCTGATTTCAGCTACCTGAAGAGTATAGGATTATATTCCTGGGAGTTTGAGCTACTCTAATTATATTTCCCTTACTTTAGAGCTAGGGAACTGCAGCATGTGCATTGGGCTAACGACTCCATTGTCCTCAAGACATAAGACGTTACAGCGTACAGCATCTGGAGTCATTGGGAAGAGATCAGGGAGATCAGGACTATTGGAGGGACTCAAACGACTAGTGTCCTCTTTGTCAGCTGAAGCTCTGCCCGGAACTACTTGCCATCTATTTAAAGTTCCCAGCTTACCACTCTGTTGGAGTCACATAGAACAGCTGCATGGGCAACAAGAGATCAAGACTGCTCAGGGTGACTCAAAAGACCATGGCCCCACGTCTGTAGAAGCCATGCGCACTACTTATGAAAGGTGGCCAGTTTACCACACAACTCACACAGGTGAGCCCTGATACAGCCTAGGTGAAGCTGGACCCATTAGAGGACAGACTAGGTTTGGCTGGGCAGTGTCTTTTGGTTTTGAGCACTCTGTCTGCCCAGTTTTTTTAAAAACGGGGTTTGGGCATTTATTGAGCAGATTGCACAGGCTGAGTTACGCATTGATAGTGTGGAGGAAACTGATATAGCAGAGGACCTGTTGATCCATTAGATCAATTTAACAAGACCATATTTTTTCACATTTTTATTGCCAGTGTTTTGGGGAATATCCTCACAGTACAAAGTGATGTACATAGTGGTTAACTGACAATGTTAAGGATCCCAACTCTTTGACTTGCGACATTCGGAAGACAACACATTGTTAAAAAGAGGTAAAGATCAATTTCAAAACTGATTACTAGAGAGGTTGTCATTGAACGCAATCCTGAAAATCTCTTGGGGCTCTGCTGCAAAAATTGCAGTGTTTGATTTTACAACTGCTCAACAGCATAGATGAGTGTTTACCTAACAATGAACTCTTTACATACCAGGTCTGTGTCATAAGTGTTGAGATCAGGCTATTTCAAACCATTAAGGTTTCTCTAGCAAGTTGGAAAATTATACAGCCTTTTTCTATTCTCACAGTCTGTGCTCAAGATTCACAGAGAGGGCTATATATTCATCTTTATCAAATACGGTAAACAATGATTAGTTTCTCAAAGTTAACCCTGCAACAAAAGAAGTGAAGTGGACTAATTCTTCTATTTTGAAATTGCCACTTGAGGCAATAACTTTTGTATGGTGTTACTGGATGTTCAAAGAGAAGAGTTTGTTCAGCGGAAAAACGACACTGTGCCTTGAGTAACATCTAATGTGGGAAGGGGGAAAATGGGCTTAATAACATATTATGATGAGATGTGTTTGTTGGGTGAGTAGCTCACCTAAATCTGTGACTGGGGATTATGTGGTAATCAACATAAGAAGGCAAGGTTTATTGGGCTGATCATTTGACTTTGTAAATCGTGGCAGTTGTTTTTATCTCATGATTAATGCAGTTTTTTTAGGCTTTTTTATAGACCTATGTTGCAAACATCTGCAATGGCAAACACGACTGGAAGTAGTCAATTTTTGTATTGTATGCCCTTTGTCAACAAATGTTTACCACATGAATCTCTAGGGAGATACAGTAGCTGTACAGGGTTGTGCCTCCATGTATATCTCCAAGTAGCTTTATTTATGGAACATTTCAGGTCTCCAATCCAAATTAGCCAATAAAGACTGGACTGATTTTGTCCATCAATATAGCATCATTTTGTTGCAAAATCTATGTATTATGGATGATGGTATTAGGTTATGTTTGGGGATGATTGATTCCATACTGGTCTTGCAACAGGTGAATAGCATCCCATTGCACAAAATCTGTTAATGTTTGGAAGAAATAGCTGGGATTTAGGGGGTCATTCTGACCCCCGCTGGTGGCGGAAGCCGCCCGCCTGGCGGGAACCGCCAGAAGACCGTACTGCGGTCAAAAGACTGCGGCGGTCATTCTGACTTTCCCGCTGGGGTGGCGGGCGACCGCCAAAAGGCCGCCCGCCCGCCTAGCGGGAAAGCACCAGCAACGAGGAAGCCGGCTCCGAATGGAGCCGGCGGAGTTGCTGGTGTGCGACGGGTGCAGTTGCACCCGTCGCGATTTTCAGTGTCTGCTAGACAGACACTGAAAATCAATGTGGGGCCCTGTTAGGGGGCCCCACGACACCCGTTCCCGCCAGCCTGGTTCTGGCGGTGAAAACCGCCAGAACCAGGCTGGCGGGAAGGGGGTCGGAATCCCCATGGCGGCGCTGCTTGCAGCGCCGCCGTGGAGGATTCACAGAGTCAGGGGAAACCGGCGGGAAACCGCCGGTTTCCCTTTTCTGACCGCGGCTTTACCGCCGCGGTCAGAATTGCCCTTGATGCACCGCCAGCCTGTTGGCGGTGCATCCTCCAGCCCTGGCGGTCCATGACCGCCAGGGTCGGAATGACCCCCTTAGTGTCTTACATTCAGTCCTAGGCACAGTTTCCTACATTTTAGATCACCCTTAACATGCTTGGTTAGTTAAGAACCATGACAAATTATTTGACCTTACTGGAATCTTCAAACACACACATGGTGATGGGAGGAATGCTTGTAGATAGTCACAACTATTGACAATCACACTGCATATTAATCCAACCAATTGTTTTCACTCACTGCGCCACTCTGGATAGAAGCCCTCCACATGCACATGGGTAATGAGGCTCCTCCTCAGGGGAACACTCCATCCTGAAATAACAAGCAAGGCCTCTTCCAGAAAGGTACACCAGTAACCACAGACCAATTTCTTTTGGTTAGGCCTTGTCAGTGAGGTATATGTACCAAGAGCAATTGTCTGTGCTTTAGACTATGTAAGCATTAGTCCCACCTGGTCTGTTTTAAAATCTATGAGGTGGATTTAGCTATAATTGACCTTTGAGCCTTTACATTGAAACCTTCCATTTTGATTTGGACCTGGGGAAGAGTGCTTTGAATTGGTGAAAGGTGTTCATCAGGGGTGGCTCATTGCCCCACATCTGTTTTACTTTATGCACAAATTGTTTAGATTCTTTTTTAGGGATCACGTTTAGGACACCCCTAGAATGCATACAAAGACAATTCTTCTTCTGCTATATGTGAAGGATGCTGTTTGAATGTCCAGAATAGCCCATGTCCTTAGGAACTTTTCAGACAATTCTTCAACATTCATGGACATTCTTCAACTACCAAACTTGTAAAAATACGATTTTACTTAAGGGACCAAATTCTACCAAATCTAAGACTTATTTCTAATTAAAAGTTTAGCCTTGGAGAAAGTTTGAAATAAGAGATGAAGGGGCTTACTAGTGCCAAGAGTCGCTAGAAGTGTTTTTTTGTATTTTTTACAAACAATATTACTCATTAAGGCTGTGCTGTGTGGAAATTGTTGCCAACTGGGATACAATCCTGAATGATTTTCAAAACGAGACACCTCCTGACCATGGCTTCCCAGCCGTAGCACAACGTAGGGGTGACAACATGGCAGAGTCTTGAGGAGGCACCCGAATGGCAGAGAATCCATGTGACAACTTGCTTCTCTTAGTTCACCTCACAATAGGCCCACGAAAATGCATGTTGTTCAGCATAACCATGTATCAACTTGCTTGTAAATATCAGGAGATTACCCATTAAATCGAACTTCCACAGGAGCAGATGTCTTTTACCCATTCAGCTTCTCCAGAAGGGAAAAAGTAGCTGGTGTACACACCATAAGAAGAAAAATAATTAATTACTCAAAACTGGAAGAATTCTCTGTGAAACGAAGTGCCTCAGTAACACTGCTCATTCTCATCAGGATGGCAGCTGAAGTGCAAAGCTCCCAGAGAGAAACAGCTGGCAGGAATCTTCAACATGAGACTAAGGTAGAAACATTAGAGCGCTGACCTCACAAAGATTTGCAGCCACCATCTTGAGTGGTAGTTAAACCTGAAGAGGCTAATTCTAAGAATAGCCTCCGTAAGATCCACTGGGAGTGAGGACGTTGCTGCAACCAATGTAGGTACAAGGAAAAGGGGAATCGTTTTTGCTGAGGGAAGAACTTAACAACACTAGCAATAGTTTTCCCGACAGTACCCCCTCCAAGAACTACCTCCCACTGAAGGTTTGTTGGGGAAAGTGTCGCGAAATTGTTTTATCAACCTTGGAGCATGTACATTTTGGAAGGCTTCCCAGGACCTTTCTTCTGGGCCAAAACCTTTCCTAACAATGAGGTAATATAATGTTCCTTTTTTAAACTTTGAGTGTAAAATTCTGTTCACTTCATATTCTAAATGTGAATCTACTTGAATATGATCTGGAGGGGTGGTTGTCCTAACATTGAGAGGGCTTCTTTTAAGTAGCGTGACATGGAATACTGGATAAACCTTAATCCGAGGAGGCAAGGTGAGTTTGACTATTACTGGATTTAGAATTTACTTTATTTTAAATGGTCCTACATATCTAGGCTGGAATTTTTTGTTCCCTCTTAAATGTAAATGTCGAGTGGATAGCCAGACCTTCTCACCCTCGCAATGACCAGGTATGCCTCTCCTCTTTTTGTCAGCATGCTTCTTGTAAGAGACCTTTGCCTTGGTCAAATGTTCTGTAGCAGATTTTGAATTTTCTTACTGAACTCATTCGCAACTGGGACCGGGCCTCCCGACCTTCCTAAAATTATGTTTTGGTGCCTACCAGAGTTGAAATAGAAAGGAGAATAACCCGTGGAGGAATAAATAGCATTGTTGTACGCAAATTCTGCTGTCCAAATAAAATCTGGCCAATCATTATCTTGGTCCAGAAGATATAAGCATAGGTACTGCTCTATCTCCTGGTTAACTCTTTCTCTCTGTCCATCCCTTTCCGGATGATAACTGGTAGAATAACGTGAGTCCATTTCAAGTTGTTTCATAAAGGCCCTCCAGATTTGGGAAAGAAATTGGGGATCTCAATGTGAGATTACAACCACTGGAGCCTATGTTCTGTGAAAATAACTGTGCTAACTGAGAGGCTCTAGGAACCTTCTTCAGAGGGATGAAATGATTCATTTTAGAAAAGGTGTCCACAAAAACTAGGATTGTGTCAAAACCTTGACTTGAAGGTAAATCTACCATCAAATCCATAGTAATGGTGTGCCAGAGATATGGTGCAATAGGAAGAGGTTGAAGCTGACCTTCAGGAGCTAGTCGTGTTGTCTTTCCTCAAATGCATTTATCACAGGTTTGAACATATTGTCTTATTTGAGGGATCATGGCAGGCTGCCAGAAATACCTCTTATTAAATTCAGTAGTCTTCAAAATTCCTTTATGGCCAGCTAAAGGATCATCATGACACGCTTGTAGCACTAGTTCTTGCAATTCACAAGTTGGCAAATATAAAGAATTTTCAACAAAAGGAAGATTTTCTAAAACCCTTCTTCCTTATTTTTTGTTGTCCCAATCTAAATTTTCTTGGTCAGACATGGATTCTCAAACCTTCCTTTTTATTTTGGAAAATTGTAAGGTACAAACAAACTTGTCTGCTGGAATAATTGGAATCTTTTCAGCTTCTCCGGCTCCAGGAATATTATTCATTCTTGATCACGCATGTGCCTTGCCATTGGCAGAACCAGGTCGATAGGTAATGGTAAAATTCAAATCTGCTAAATACATGGACCATCTCAATTGCCTTGGAGTTAATGTCTTAGCAGACTTTAAAAATTGAAGATTTCTATGATCGGTGAACACAGTGACTACATGACGAGTCCCTAATAAATAATGCCCCCTTTCCTGAAAGGCATCCTTCACTGCCAATAGAGCTTTGTCAGCAATTGGATAATTTCTTTCAGGCGGAGTTAATTTCCTGGATCAAAATACCACTGGGTGAAGTTGACCTGTTTTCTTGTGCCTCTGAGACAATACACCACCAATCGCTTGGTCGGAGGCGTCAGATTCCAAAAAAAATGGCTTCTCATGTTTAGGATGGAGCAGGATTGGCGCTGTCGTGAAGGCTCTTTTGAGGAACTCAAAACATTCTTCAGCATCAGTTGACCAATGGAAGGGTACTCCTTTTCTCAAAAGTTTTGTAATGGGGACCACCTTTTTAGAAAACTCATTTATAAATTGGTGGTAGAAATTGGCAAAGCCAATAAAACTTTGCACCTCCTTTAAAGTTTTAGGAGAAGGCCAATCCAGGATTGTTTGAAGGTTAGCAGGATCCATGGAAACTCACTTTTCCAATAAGACGAATCCCAACAATTCTACTTCCTTCGCATGAAAGGCACACTGTTCCAACTTCACAATATAGGTTATTTTCCAACAATTTCTTTAGAACTGCTCTCTCGTGATCTACATGGTTTCGCAAATTCTGGGAGAAGATTAAAATATCTTCAATGTAGACTACTACAGATTGATCTAAAGACTCTCTCAGAATATCAATCACAAAGTGCTGGAAAGCGACCGGCGCGTTTCATAGCAATAAGGCATCACTTGGTACTCGTGTAGACCAACCTGGGTGCAGAAGGCCATTTTCTATTTGTCTCTGTTAGCAACTCAAATTAAATGGTAAGCTCCGTGAAGATCTAGTTTGGTGTAGATTTTTGCATCTTTTACCTGTTCTAGCAGTACTGAAATTAAGGGGAGGGGATATTGATTCTTCAATGTAACTTGATTTAACGCTTTATAATCGATACAAGTTCTTAAGTCTTCTTTAGGACAAAAAAAGGGGGGAAGAGACTGGGGATTGAGAGAGACAAATAAAACCGTTTGCCAAATATTCTTTTAGGAACTTGTTCTCCTTTTCAGTTAAGGGCATAGATTCCACTGCAAGGTAGATTCGCACCGGGCTCAAGTTCGATCCTGCAATCATAAGATCTGTGGGGAGGTAGCTTCTCTGCCTCTGCTTGGTCAAATACTACAGACAATTCTTTATAATCTGGGTTAATGACAACCTTTCCCAGAGCACAAACCACATTGGATTTAGTAGTTAAAAATTGAGCGGGAGATAGTGCACTACTTATCTCTTGAGGTCCATAACAATGCTTGCAACAATAACTTGAATTTAATTGGACAGTCCTCTTTTCCCAATTAATTTCAGGGTTGTGTTCAATAAACCACGTTAAGCCCAAGATCAGTTGAAGCTGAGGAGCATCTATGAGATTGAAATATATATTTTCTTGGTGTCCTAGATGATCTTTCAAAACTATAGATTTAGTTTAATCTGTGATAGGACCTGAAGACAAGTATGTTCCATCCACTGCACGAACAGGCTCTGCTATTCTCTTTTTTACAAAATGTATTCCCATTTTTGTGGCATACTGGATGAGTAAATCATCACTGAAACCTCCTGCAACTTCTTTTCTCTGAAGATGAGGTCAAAAGAGATGGTAAGATGAGGGGAAGCAGACTGTAAGGTGTTTGCCATTAATTGGGATTCAGGGGCTGGTTGGTGTTGTAAGTCAACTAGGGCTACTCTCCTGTAGAATGAGTTTTCTCTTTTCCTGAATTATCTTGTTTAGGCTTCTTTGGGCACTCTCTTACAAAATGCCCAGACAACCCACAATAGAGACATAGCGGTCATTACAACATTGGCGGTAAAAGCCGCTTACCGCCGCGCAGAAGACTGCCAACACACCGCCGCGGCCACGGAATTCCGCCACGGTCATTATGACCCACAGCTCGGAATCCGCCAAAATCCAGACACCCACACAAGTCCGCCACACCAAAGGTCAGTGATAAACTGGCGATAACAAAACCGACACCGTCACGCCAACAGGAATAAGCCCACACTATCACGACCGATGAATCCACACAGCGGTCTTTCAACCGCGGTATTCCATTGGCGGTACACACCGCAGCGCTCAAAATACACACATATTTACAAAACACTACCACATTGGACAAATCGAAATACACATACCTGATACAAATACACACACCACTCCCACACACCCAAAACAATATAAAACACACACCTGCATCACCCACAAACCCTTATGTCAACAATTGCGACTGAGGGCCAGAGAGAGACACCACCATCTACAAACTAGCATCCACAGGCACTCCACACCATCACTCACACAACATCCACGCACCTCACGCAACACACCTCTAAATATCACCCCACACATCACAACACACACCACCCCACACATCACCCACACCACCCCATGGCACCGCAAAGACACCCCAGGTTCTCGGTAGAACCACAACTATTCGGATCACAGGTGCAGCACACCACCATAGCTAGAAAGATGGAGCTATGGGGAAGAATCGTGGACAGGGTCAGCGCAGTGGTACAGCACCCAAGAACTAGGGATGACATCAGGAAGAGGTGGAACGACCTACGGGGGAAGGTGCGTTCCCTGGTCTCAAGACACCACATCGTGGTTCAGAGGACTGGCGGCGGACCCCCACCTCCTCCCCACAACTAACAACATGGGAGGAGCAGGTCTTGGCTATACTGCATCCTGAGGGCCTCGCAGAAGTAGCTGGAGGAATAGACTCTGGTAAGTCAAATCTTAACTATTACATCCCCCACTCAACTGCATGCTATCACATACCCCCACCCTCGCCCGCACCCCCAGCACTCCAACTCCTCACGTATGTCCCAATATCACAAACCACACATCCCAAACTCAAGCCCTGCATGTAACACCAAAGCATGAACACCCATCACCAATGCATGGCCACTACACATACCCATACACACCCCTAAACCATTATCACACAAGGTCCTACACAGGAATGCAAGCACTGGGGTACACGGTCAACCACCAATTGCACACTATGGCACACACAAATGCAATAATCATGCCTTTACACCCCTGCAGGACCCCTACCCAACGTCACCGGATAGGAGGGTCCAGATATATCTACTCCACCCACAGAAGAGGCCCACAGAGATGACAGCAGCTCTGTCCAACTGTATCTAGATGACCAGCCCGGCCCATCTGGGACCTTGGGACAGCTGGTTCCCCTCACACTGGCACAGGCCACTACAGAGCTTGCCCCCTCTGGAAACACCAGCGCAGCACCCACCCAGCGATCCCATACCTCTGTCCCCAGGACACGTCAAGCAGCAGTGTGTCCACCACTACAGGGAACCCAGGCTAACCCACCAACCCAACAACACCATGGACCTGGGGGAAGTGGTAGTGGGCACACGTTTCAGGGGACAGAGGCCCAGGAACACAGGGGAACTGGGAGGGCTGCTGTGTGACAGGGGGAGGACAGGCCCAGGGAACCCACTCTCCACGAGGCCCTCTCCAACATCATGGGAGCCTACCACCATTCCCAGGAGACAATGGCAATGGTACTGGCCAAGTTTCAGGAGACCCAGCGGCTGCAGGAGGAACAGTATTTGAGCTTCAGGGAGGAACTCAAATCCATCAATTCCACCCTGGGCACCATTGTAGGGGTGCTGAAGGACCTTGTGAACACCTGGAGGGACACTGTGGCACAACAAGGGGTCCCTGACACTAGCCTGGACGATGAACTGCCCACCACCTCCGCTGGTGCTAGTGGACAGGAGGCACCGCCACAGGACCACCACACCAGCACCCCACCCCCTGCAGATGGAGAACCACCCCACAAATGGTCCCTGAGATCCAGGACAAAGACAGAGAACAATGCCAAGACCCCCGCCAAGAAATTAGACCACCCTGCTTGTCATCCTTCTGTCCCACTTTGTCACCCTGTCCATCCTCAAACTGCCCCAGCTCCACTTCCAATGCCCCTTTGGACAATGCACCTGTGAGACTAATAGACTGGACTCTGCCATGGACATTCCTCCACCATCACCCCTGACCATTTTACAACCCCCTCCACTATTGAGCACTTAAATAAACACCCTTAAATCAAAAAACTATCTGGAGTCAGTCCGTGCTTTCGAAAATGTGTATTTGCAATAACAGTGGCAAAATGCTATATCAAATGTAATGTCAACATACCTATGTCACACAGCACTAGTCCATGCGGAAACAAAGCAGATGTCACACAGTGGGACCCACTTATGTGAAATCGTAAGGGAAAGTGACAACTCAGTGACCATACACTGGGTGAAAATGACAGACAGATGAGAGGTAGTAGAATTAAATCAGATGTAGCAGGCTGTGTTGTCTTCTTACCTGTGTCTCACTGGAAGTATTGCAGGATCACCGTTCCTGTTGTCTATGTCCTCTTCTTCTGCTTCCTCGTCTTCACTGTCCACAGGTTCCACAGCTGCCACAACACCTCCATCTGGACCATCCTCCTGCAGAAAAGGCACCTGTCGTCGCAAAGCCAAGTTGTGAAGCATACAGCAAGCCACGATGATCTGGCACACCTTCTTTGGTGAGTAGAATAGGGAACCACCTGTCATATGGAGGCACCGGAACCTGGCCTTCAGGAGGCCGAAGGTCCTCTCTATAACCTTCCTAGTTCACCCATGAGCCTCATTGTAGCGTTCCTCTGCCCTTTTCCTGGGATTCCTCACTGGGGTAGTAGCCATGACAGGTTGGGGTAGCCAGAGTCACATGCAAATGTCGAGGGACAACTGTTAGGCACACACTAACCCTTAGGGACAACCCCAGACCCAAACACCTAGTCACACTGTAGAGGGTCCATGTCCTCACCTAATAGCCAGCACACGGTGCCTCTGGAGTTGTCCCATCACATAGGGGATGCTGCTATTTCTCAAAATGTAAGCATCATGCACTGAGCCACGGAATTTGGCGTTCACATGGGAGATGTACTGGTCTGCCAAACACACCATCTGCTCATTCATCGAATGGTAACTCTTCCGGTTTCTGTACACCTGTTCACTCCTGTGAGGGGAGACCAAGACCACATGTGTCCCATCAATGGCATCCATGATGTTGGGGATATGTCCCAGGGCATAGAAATCACCTTTCACTGTAGGCAAATCCACCGCCTGAGGGAAAACGATGTAGCTCCGCATGTGTTTCAGCAGGGCAGACAACACTCTTGACAACACGTTGGAAAACATAGGCTGGGACATCCCTGATGCAATGGCCACTGTAGTTTGAAATGACCCACTTGCTAGGAAAGGGAGTACTGATAGCACCTGCACTTGAGGGGGGATTCCTGTGGAATGGCGGATGGCTGACATCAGGTCTGGCTCCAACTGGGCACACAGTTCCTGGATTGTGGCACAATCAAGTCTGTGGGTGATGATCTCATGTCGCTCCTCCATTGTCGACAGGTCCACCAGCGGTCTGTACACCGGAGGATGCCGCTATCTCCTCACATGCCCCAAGGGACGGTGCCTATGGAGGAGAACAGCGAGCAGAGAGTCAACCAACTCTGAGATACGTAAACACAGCATACTCTGAAATATTAGCAAATCGACATATGCCTGTATGAGTGTTTAGGCAAGGCCTAGATGTGTGTGACACAGTCCAAAATAATGCCATGTGGGCCCATGAAATGGCAGCTGCCTGACCTGTAAAGTGGGACAATGGGATATGAAGTAACTGCGCTGGCATTGTACACCGTCGCAGTAGGAGGTCGAAGACCGCGGCGCAATCATGCAAAGGTTAACATTGGACCCTATGGGTCCCAGGAGCCAATGACGATGTAAGCCGGCGGTGACGGTACGCACCACCGCGGACGTGACCACCATTTTCTCTCTGTTCAATCACTTGATACCTGATCTTCGACAGGAGAGGACCTACACTGCAAGTGCTGCTGTGAGCTCAGTCTGGAAGAGACAATGGCTCGTGTGTCTGGGGAAAGGGCCCCTTGGTTGGAGAAACTTGTGGATGGGGTCCTTCCCCATTACACGCTACTCTACGGTCCTCCAGACAAACAGGTAAGTACACTGTGAGCATGCTGTAAGGGCAATGCCTGTGTGGAGTGGTGTGGATGAAAGATGGGGGGGTGAGAATGAGGCATGCATGAAACGACGGTGAGTGCATCTGCGTCAAGGCAAGGGTAGGGATGCGGGCCAATGACTCTGACGGTGCGGATGGTAATAACTTCTCTTTTTCCCCTGTACTATTCCTGTAGGTCAGCGCCCACCAGAAGAAGGACATTTGGCGTGCCATCGCCAAGGAAGTCCGGACCCTGGGGGTCTACCACAGACGGAGCACCCACTGCCGGAAAAGATGGGAGGGCATTTGCCGCTGGAGCAAGAAGACGGCGGAGGCCCAGCTGGGGATGACCTCCCAAAGTGGGAGGGGTGCCCGTCGCACCATGACCCCCCCCTGATGTTCAGGATCCTGGCGGTGGCGTATCCGGAGTTGGATGGACGCTTGAGGGCATCACACCAGCCACAAGGGGGTGAGTACACTCTCATTCTGCTGATTCAGCGTGCATTGTAGGTGTCTGGGTGGGGGAGGTGGGCTGTGGGTTCCCCTAGGCCCGGGCGAGTTTAGTAGGCAAGGACCCTTCTTAAGGCAGGCCATGTGGCACCCCACCCCACCTGTGTACAGTGCCAACTGCACCTAGTCAGGCTCCTTGACATCCAAGTGCGCAGCAATCGGGCATAGCCTTGTAAACCATGTCCCAGGGATTGAATAGGGCACTCCAAGTGCGCGGCGTAGTGCAGGGGGCTTCTGTGTCTGTAGTGTCCGCCAACAGTAGCAGCATTACATGTACTCAACATGTCTTTTTCTGTCTCCCCCCCCCTTTTTTGTGGTCTCACTGTTCTTGTGTGCATTAGCATCATCAGGTGGAGGAGCAAATGCACCGGAGCAGGAGGGAGCTGCATCCCACATGGCCCTGGAGGGCGACACTATGGAGTCTGAATTTACCAGTGGGACGGAGGGCAAGGGGAGCTCCACGGCGGGGACAGGAGCTGACATCAGCGATACGGACTCCTCTTCTGATGGGAGCTCCCTTGCGGTGGTGGGCCCATCTGTGCCCCCCCGCATCTACAGGTACAGCCGCCACCCCCCCTACCAGCACCGCCCTCCCAGCAGCCCCTCAGCGTGTGTCCTGTGCCCGCTCACCCAGGAGGGTGGGCATCTCCTTCTCCCCAAGCCCCTTCCCTTGTCACCCCGGCTGCCCTCAGTGAGGAGGTCATTGACCTCCTCAGGTCCCTCACTGTTGGGCAGTCTACCATTTTGAATGCCATCCAGGGTGTAGAGAGGCAGTTGCAACAAACCAATGCATACCTGGAGGGCATTCACTCTGGTCAGGCAGCCCATCAGTGAGCTTTTCAGACTCTGGCCTCAGCACTGATGGCAGCCATTGTCCCTGTCTCTAGCCTCCCCCCTTCAACTTCCTCCACCCAGACCCAAACCCCTGTACCTCAGCCTATCCCAAGCACACCATCAGACCAGCATGCACACACCTCAACACACAAGGGAAGCTCTGGCAAACATAAGCACCACACATCCCACAGGCACTAACGCAAGCATCACACACATGCAGACACACCAACATCCACTGCCTCCACTGTGTCCCCCTCCTCCTCGTCTCCCTCCTCCCTCCCTGTCTCGTCTCCACTCACACCTGCATATGCACTACATCCTCAGCCACTACGTCCATCACCAGCACACCCCCACCTCACCCGCTCACATGCAGTCACCACCCCACTACCATTCACACGTCCCCTGTGTCCTCTCCCAGTGGGTCTGTGAGGCTACCTCCCAAGGTACACAAACGCAGCCACACACCCACCCAACAGCCATCCACCTCACGACAGCCTCCAGCCCATGCACCTTTACCCAAAGTCACCAAACGTACACCTCCTACAACCAATACCTCTTCCTCCACTCCCTAACCCCCTCCATCTACCCGTCCCAGTGTTCCTAAGAAACTTTTCCTGTCCAACCTTGACCTCTTTCCCTCACTTCCCCCACCCCTTTAGTCTCCTAGGGACCGACTCTCCAGGTCCCAACCCAGCACCTCAGCCACAACATCTGCAGGGCCTGTGGTGTCAGTAGTATCTGGCTTCTGGAGTGCGCCAGGCAGCAGGGAAGCCAGTGTGGCAAGGAGTCAGAGCACGGACAGTCCCCCACCTGTAAAGCATAAAAAGATGGCCAGTGCCCGGCGGGAGAGGGGAAAGAAATCAGCCACCAAAGCCGCTCCCAGGGGTACAGTTGGGGGTGTGGAGACAGCTGCGCCACCATCCAAGGTGGGGAAGGGGCACAGTAAAACCGGCAAGTCTGGGAAGATGTGCACGGCAGACAAGACCGCCACCAGCCCCGCTGCCCAGGACACCACCGCCAGCAGCACCACTGCCCAGGACACCGCCGCCACCAGCCCCGCTGCCCAGGACACTGCCGCCAGCAGCACCGCAGGCCAGTGAGCGCCAATGATTACGACGCTACTGAGGTTACCACAGGCAAGATGAAGCACTCTGGGCACAAAGCCCCCTCCAGAACCAGTGGAGTATCACATCCACTCACATAGTCCTTGGCAGGATGAAGCACTCTGGACACAAAGTCCCCTCCAGAACCAGTGGAGTATCACATCCACTCACACAGACCTTGGCAGGATGAAGCACTCTGGGCACAAAGTCCCCTCCAGAAACCAGTGGAGAATGTTATCCACTTGAGAGACTGTGGCTTTGCACTCCCCAGGATATAGCAGTGGGCAAACCAGCCACTGTAGAGACTTGACAGACTCTGGCTTTGCACTCCCCAGGATTGAACAGTGGGCAAACCACCCATTGTAGAGACTTGAGAGACTGTTGCTTTGCACTCCCCAGGATTGAACAGTGGGCATGGAGCCCCCTCGTGGATCTGGCGTCATGCAATCATCTGGCTAAGGTACCCCCCTTCCCTTCCCCCTGAGGTGCCTGTTCTATTTCCATCTGATGCCCCAGCAGTGTTCTCTCCGTCTTGTTCGGGTATTGAGTGTGGGCCTCGCCCATGCCTTTTGGGCCCAGTGGTCCACTGACTATGATAGTGGAATACCTTGGACTTGGATTCTTGGTGTATATATTTGTTTATAGTGTGAATATCTTAATATATGTATATATTTTTGATTACTGTCTTCGTATATATTACATTCATTTTACTCATTTCCTTTTGTCCTTGGATTCTTCTGATGTATTAGTGTGTGTGTTGTCATGGGTGGGGGTGGGAGTGTTGCGTGTTGCGTGTGTGTGTCACTGTTTTTTCCCTCCCCCCTCCCCTGTGTCGTAGGTGCAGTACTCACTGTGGTCTTCGCCGCCGGCGTTCCTGCTCCTGGTAGAGGAGCATGAAGATAAGGGCTAGAAGAATCTGAAGTTCCGGTTCCATGGCATCCTGGTTCCCCGTGGGATGTGTAGATGTGAGCGGTTTCCGTTCCAAGTCCTGTTTCTGCCGTGCTTTTGTTAGCTGTGTATTCGCCCCGGAAAAGGTGGCGGATTGGTGGCTTGTAATAATGTGGGCGGTACATTGTCTTTCGCCTGTCTGTTGGCGGTTACCGCCGCGGTGTTTGTTTGTACCGCCATGGCGGTCGGAGTGTTAAAGTGGCTGTCTATGTTGGCGGTTTCCACCCCGGTCGTAATTCCATTTTTTTCCGCCGGCCTGTTGGTGGTTTTACCGCCGCTTTAACACCGACCGCCAGGGTTGTAATGACCACCATAGATTCTTAGATCCTCGCTTGTCCTTTTCTTCTTTAGACAGGGGACCTCTAACACTGCCGATTTGCATTGGCTCTTCCGAAGAGTGTGACTCGGAGGTCTTGATACTGTTAACGCGTCCCTTTATGACTTATTTACTCACTCTGGGACTCGTTTTAGGCCGATGAATCTTTTGACCCTGATTGAAGACACCTTAGGACGAGATAAGTAATCAGCATGTCAATCAATATGTCAATAACGTCATCAGTATTTACCATAATAAGACAATTCAGATTAGTCAAAGACATTAATAAAACTCAGAAACCACCATGACCTTGCAGTCATGAATAACCACACCAGTTTAGTACTATTATATGAAGTTTATTCCCTATTGATTACAATTCTACTAGTATGTTTTTTCGTCTCAAAACCAAGAAACACATTAGCATAGTCACAATATGGCAACTCTGATAAGATTTCATCAAAGCAAGAATCACAAATATTAGAATATAGCACGACGTCAACATAGGTTATCCTTAGCAGAGAATCATTATCCCATTATTCAACAAAGCATAGATTCAGTCATTTGTCTATTTTCGTCAGTTTAGTGAACCCTTTAGTGAACCCCTCAACTAACCTCGAATTAGCATTGGCACGTTGGGCTTCATGCAAAACAATTTAGCAACACCAATTTAGAAAAACATCTAAATAGGGTCTCTGCCAAAAGAAACAGTTGGTACCTAGAAAGGAAAAGCAAACAGACAATTAAAATTTCATTGTCATATAGTTACCCTCCGTATTGGGTCAGCGTACAGGTTCGGTCTTCATCTTCAGGACATCAGTTGATTCGCCAGCCAGGAATTCAGCATTCGGGTAAAAGGGACACTTCCCTCATAAGGAGGTAAAGTATAAATGGGGGCAATATAAGGGCAAGGATTGGTTTGAAAAACCAAACAGCAAAGTCTCTATGCAGAGTGACAAAGTGTCTGGGTCACAGCAAATCGCAATAGCATCTCCCTAACTAACTCATTTCCTTGTGTCAAGGGTTTTTATCCCTTTTCGGTTGTACAATCCCCTAAGTTTTAATTGGTTGGGGTCAGCACCCCACTATCTCCTTCCAATAGGGTTTCAATGACTTCATAAAATTTGTCACCCCGTATCAGTTCTCACGTAGTTTATTGGTCCTTATGAATGACGTCTTCAGTGGGTAGAATGTCCGGTATGATTTCATACTCTCGTGGTCCTCTTTGCATCTTCAGTCAGTAGTTCCATTGTCTGTACTGGTTCAGGCGACCTTGTACCTGGGAATAGTCCACACTGTTGCATTCCAGCAAGAATGTTTTGCTAAGCAAGTCGAATTTCATGAGAAAGGATCTACTACAGTTACATTCATCTTCTAGCTTTGGAAAAATACGAGTTCATGTCCTTCAGCAAGTCAGCACACTGCACGTTAGAAAAACACATCTAATATGAAACCAGGCAGCTAGGCCTCGACTCATGCTAACTAAGGTCTAATGATTTATTAGCAGAACTTTAACATATAACCTTTTATTATTAGTGCAAAATCCATACTTTAATATAACATTTCATCATTATTAATCAGTTTCATTAGTCATTGTATATATTGGCGGCCACTAGCCGTGGGCACATTCCAAACACACGTTTTAGCAAAGTACATTAATACATTTTCTATGCAACATTATCATACATTAGTTCATGAACATTACATGTTAATTTCTAAGTGAATAAGCTGCACTCTTTCAGTACTTTCCACTTCACTCCTATCAAAACGTGATGGGATAGAACGAAATTCTCTCTTGCATTCAGCTTTCCTTTCAAACATATGCTGATCAATCTGTAAAAGTAGATCAATTAATTTAGACACACCAGTAGGTCGATCTGGAATTTGGGCTAGCGCATCTTTTAGTTCTTCTCGTAAACCTCGGGAAAAAAAGAACGCAGCCCTTTTGCCCTCTGGCCAGCAAGTATCCACAATTAATTTGTTGAATTGGGTCACAAACGAGATCAAATCCCTATTACCTTGTTTTAAGTTCAGTAATTCATTTTCTGTGGCTTGGGAAATTGTTCAGCGGTCAAAGATTCGAAGGAATTTGGTTTTAAAGACTTCAAAATCATATAATATAGATCATTTCATGACACCAAAGGCATGAACCATGAAGCCGCATCTCCACTCAAGTAAGACAAAATGAACGCTGTTTTTGACTGATCCTCTGTAAAAATAACAGGATAACAAAGGAAGTGTAAGGAGCACTGGGTTAAAAATATCTGTGCCTTGTAATGATCTCCACTAAAACGTTCAGGTGGGGCCAGGGGAATGATAGGGGAGATGGAATGAATGACTTGTGTGAATATTTCTGAGGTAGAGGTAGGGAAGGTTTTACCTGAAACCCCACTAGTCCCTGTGGTACTCCCAGAAGTGAAGTTATTTAGTTTGTCCATGAGCTGTTGGGTCTCAACATGGGATCTTTTTATTTCCTCTCTCAAGTTTTTGTGTTCATCTAGGTTAAGGGTTAACTGTTTTTGCATTTCGTCCATAAGTGCCTTCAAGGCAACCTTCAGCCATTCTGCTCGGGTGGAAATAAGTATTTTTAGATACTTCAATCTGTCAGACGATTACCCATTAAATCAAACTTCCACAGGAGAAGATGCCTTTTACCCAACTCCCTCCCACAGATGTATGCTGAGACTTTAACTTGTTATCTGAACTCTGCATCAGCTAGTGGGAAAGGGGATTGGGAATAGAAAAAGAGACCACCTCCAGATCCAGTTCCAACCTGTGTTTCCCACTTGAACATAGGATATTCAGTGTGTGTCTCTGAAAACCTGCACCTTTCTTTTTATTGGGATTTCTTTAAAGGAAGGACCCACAGTCGGGTAGTAAGAGCATAGATGAGTACATTCCTACTGCGCATTCAACTGTTCAGCCATTCACATTAACCCAATTCTATAGTTCTCCTACCCTGGATCTTTTGAGAGACTAGCCTCTCTCTAAGAGAACAATGTTAACTTAATATTCTCTTTTCTCCAGGAGTCAGAGGTTTCCAAGGTTCTCTGGAGAACAGTTTAAAAGTTCACAAATATACAAACTACTTATGTCTTTTACAGGAAACGAAAACTCCTTCTCAAGGTTCAGTTTTCTCAATAACAGTCACTAGGAATTAGTCTGAGCACTGAGGGTTGTCTCTAAGACTAACAAGTCTGCAAAGCAAAGAGTTATTGAATATATATGTGTATATATATTGGCAAGTCTGGAAATCATAAAAATGTATTTTTTACTGCAGTTACTTGAAGTTCTGTTAAGCCAAAACAAATTCTCCTCAGAAAGCCGATAGCCAGTTGTTGGAAGAAGGAAAAAATTGAGCTTCTTCAAAATGGAAAAAGTAGCTGGTGTGCACACTGTAACAAGAAAAATAATTAATTATTCAAAACAGGAAGAATTCTCTATGAAACGAAGCGCCTCAGGAACACTGCGTATTCTCCTGCCTGTGGATGACAGTTGAAGTGCAGGGCTTCCATAGAGCAACAGCTGGAAGAAAGCTTCAGCACGAGACTAAGGTTGAAACACTAGAGCGCTGAACTCACAAGGACTTGCGGCCACCATCTCGAGTGGCAGTTAAACCTGAAGAAGCTAGTTCTAAGAACAGCCTCCTCAAGAGCCACCGGGAGTGAGGATGCCGCTGCAACCAACATGGGTACAAGGAAAAGGGGAATCATTTTTGCTGAGGGAAGAACTTAACAACACTGGCAATAGTTTTCCTGACAGGGGGGCAGATAGGGATTCTTATCCCCAATCTGCCCCCGGGGGGGGATTAGAAAGGCATTAAACACCAGGGAAGATGATTTTTTTTTTAAAAAGAGGGGTGAAGCATGGTCATGCCCCCACCCCAAATAAATGGGGACATAGTCTTTCAGCCCCGCATGGAGTCAGATGGGGTAATTACTCCCAATCTGCCCCCAAAGGGGGCAGACAGCCCACTAGACAACAGGGAATTTAAAAAAGAAATAGAGTGGTGGGGGCTGCCCACAACCATTGGCATGGTTACACCCCCTACCCCAACTGAAGGGGGTAACTGTGGACTAAAGCATCTCATCCCAATGGCAAGCAAGAGGACTTTGACTCTTTTGGGTTCTGATTTCACATGTGGGCCAAGAGAGCTTGGCTAACTCCCAATATCATCCTACTTATAATGGTGAGCTGCTGCACTTTTGGACCTGGGTATGCTGCCACCTGGAAAACCCTACTAGACATGTCTGAAAACTAAATATCTGGGGCAATACAGGGTGGTGTGCTTCACATGCACTCCACACTAGTTTCTTACCCACAATGATCTGCAAATTGGCAACTCTGCTTGAAATCACAAATGTTCCCTACATTTATGTGATGGAAACTTCTGGAATCTGCAGGAATCCTTAAAATTCCTACCGCCCAGCATTGCTCCATCTGTCCCGATATAAACTCTGCCCCACTTGTGTGTGTTGGAAAAGGGGTTATTGGTAAGGGCAGGAAAGTGCCTACACTTAGCAATAGGCCACTAACGTCCACTTAGGTCCAGTTAGGTCTAGGTAAGCGAAACCTAGCTCAACCCTTGGTAGCTTGGCAATGAGCGACAAGGCTTAACTTAGGAGACTAAGCGTAAAGCATTCAAATATCACAAAACACTAATTAAATAAAACACAGGAAACAGTTCAAAAATCAAAAATCACTTCATAAAAATAGATGATATTTTTATCTTTAAAATGACACCAAACCGAATAAAATCAGATAAGGGGAACCGGAGATATGAATTTTTAAAGAATTAATACTTTCTAGCGCATAGAAGCAACTAGCGCTCAAAGGGTTAAAAAAGTCACACTGGAAAGGAACAAAGTCCAGAGTTCAGGCCACCCACAAGGTAACACTGTCACACTTACTTTCAGAAGTGTTTGATTCAGGAAAGTGGTCCACAGCACCAGCCAAGGGTTCAGAAGCTCTGGTATGCCTCTTGGGGTCTGAGACTACAACTCCCACAATGCACCTCTTCAACTTATGGAGTTGCTCCAAACATCTCCAAACTTCTGGATCTTCTTCCAGAGGTCCTTTTTGTGTCCTTGAAGTGTCCACAACTTGATCCAAGGTTCCAGAAGCTCTGAGTTGCTCCTTGGGAGTTGGGACTACACTTCCCAGAATACACCTGGTCAGAATCCTCAAATGACCACTGGTCAGCTGGGCTCTGCTTGCAGGACGTGATGCAGGGGACTCTGGGCAGCTCCTTTGTTCCTGTAGCAAACAGGGAGTCCCTTCCTGAAGCAGTAGAAGACAGCTAAAGTTCTCTTAGTGGTGAAGCCCAAGTGTGCAGCTGGTGCAGTCCTCCAGGTGCAGGTCAGGGGTCCAGGAGGGCAGTCCTCCTTCTCCTGTAGTTCTTCCTTGTTGGAATCTGATAGGGATCTGAGGTGTGGATGCAGGTCTACCAGTTTTATCCATGCTCCTGGGTGAAAAGCAGGGGGGGTCCTGGTTCTCCAATCAGGGGCAGGGTCCTTCCCCCTGTGATGACCACTTCCTGGGAAGTGTGGCAAAAATCAATCCCAGGGAGCAACATTCCTCAAAAATCCATCATGGCTGAAAGTGATTTTTGGAGGTTACATCTGGCTGAGCCCACCCATTGGTGTGGCTAAAAATCCTAAACACACCCCTCTCCTGCCCTCTCCTAATCTAATCAAGGGGGCACCTAATTGTCTGGGTTTGCAGGATGTGAGGGTGTTGCTGGGTTGCTCCAAATGTCCTTCTCTGCCTTTGAAGACCAGTTAGGCCCTCCCCCTTCCTGCTTCACCATCTGCTGAGGGGAGATCTCCTCCCCCAGGCACATCTCTTTGTGTGGAGTCAGGCCACTTCCCACCTCATCAAGGTTGGCCAATCAGAGCACAGCAGCAAAAACACTGCAGGGCTGAAGTTGGCAACTTTTCAGGTAAAGTTTAAAACTCTTTACCTGAACAAGTTATATTAAATCCAACAACTGGAAGTTGTGGGATTTATTATAACAATTAAGTTGATACCAAACTTCTGGTATCTGTTACTTAAGGGGACTTTTCAAATTAAAATAAAGTCTCCCCATTCTAGCCTATGGAGGCCATTCACTACAGTGAGGGAAAAACGAATTTGGCTGTTATACCTCATCAGGGCTTATAAAACTATTTTTATGAGGTCCCTGCTTATAGTTACGTGGCACCCAGCCCTAGGGGCACATAGGGCACACCTTAGGGGTGACTTCTATGTAAAAATAAGGTAGTTTAAGACTTTGAAACTACTTTTAATTCCAAAGTCGAATTTGCATGTAACTTTAATTTAAAAGCAGTCAGCAAGGCAGGCCTGCCTTTAAAATGACACTGGGCACGTCAGCAGTGCGCCTATGGGTGCACTACCTATGCTGGGGTCCCTAAACCTACATGCCGTACCATATACTAGGGACGTATAGGTAGGTTGACTTAGCCAATTATAATTAGCCTAATTTGCATACTGAGTTTACACAAAGCACAGGCCCTGGGACTGGTTAGCAGTACCCAGGGCACCATCAGAGTCAGAAAAACACCAGCAAAAAGTGGAAAATAGGGGCAAAAAGTTAGGAGGCCTCTGCAATCAGCCCTGTTCTCTCACAGTGTGGTTGCCCAAAGCAGAGTCAGCCTTAAAACATACTAAAAAAAAAATGCCCTTTTGGACCAGCTTTGGTTCCCCCTCCATTTCTACACATTTTTTAGCCTTCCCTGTTGCAGGCACCTACACAAGTGAGGTATTGTTTTCATTGGGGGACCAAAGAGAATACTCCGTGGTAGGAAATTTCTACCGGTGCTATGATCCCACATAGAAATGTGAGGAAAATGTTTTTTTTTTCTTTTTTTTCTTTTTTTAAGGTAAATGTGACGTTCGCAAGGGATTATGGGTAAGAGAATGTTGAGGACCTGCAAGCTACATCTCCCTGGACTCCCCCAGGTGTCTAATTTTCAGAAATGTCTGGTTTTGGTACATTTCCATAGATGGCCGCCGAACCCGGGACCAAAAATGCAGGTTCCTTTTTGCAAAACAGGTTATTTTGTGAGAGATAATTTTGATGTCTCCACAATATGTTTTGGGTCCTTCCCTGTCACGGGCACTTGGCCCACCCACACAAGTGAGGTAGCATTTTTATCTGGAGATCTGGGGAAAAGCTGGGTGGTAGGAAAGTTGTGGCTCACCTCAGATTTCAGAAGTTTCCATCACAAAAATGAAAGGATAATGTGTTTTATAAGACACATTTTGAGATTTGCAAGTGATTCTGGATAACAGAACCTGGTAAGTGATTCTGGATAACAGAACCTGGTGCGAGCCACACAAGTCACCCCATCCTTGACTACCCTCGGTGTCTAATTTACAAAAATGCTGAGCTAGGGCCTAAAATCCACAGCTAAGCACAGTGCAAAAAAGGGTCAGTTTTGGGTGGAAAAATGTGATGAGTCCACGTTGTGTTTTAGGCCGTTTTATGTCACGAGCACTAGGTCTTCCCACACAAGTGAGGTACCATTTGTATTAGGAGACTTGGAGGAATGCTTGGTGGATGGATATTTGTGACTTCCCTCAGATTTCAGAACTTTCCATCACAGAAATGTGAGGAAAATGTGTTTTGTCAGGCAAAGTTTGAGATTTGCAAGGGATTGTACGTAACATAACCTGGTGAGAGCTACATAAGTCACCCCATCCTGGATTTCCATAGATGTCTAGTTTTAACAAATGTACAGGTTTGCTACATTTCCCTAGATGCTGGTTGAGCAAGAGCCCAAAATCCACAGCTAGGCACATTGCAAAAAAGGTGTCCAGAGATGAATGAAAATATAAGACCGGGAATAATGAAAATGTCAAAAGAAGTCACTGTAAGTTGCTGGCTTTGCCATATTTTCTAATACATAACCTGTTGGGAGTGCGCTTTCATAGAGGACAACCCTTGTTTGCAATGAATTACCGGCCTGTCCAGCCGGGAAGGAAACACCACTGCATATAGGAGGAGGTCTGTGTGCCTTAATGGACTGTCGCATTTTGAGCAGCATGTTGGGAAACTTTCAGAAACCCAGTGATTTTACATTGAATCTGCCAACTTTGAGTAATGAACTCTGTTTTTAATATGTCGCTTGGCTCCAGCAACCCACTTGCGAAAATATTATAAAATGTGCAGGACTACCTTTACCAGAATGCACTTTTCAACTCACTGTAGAGGCCCAATGGGGCTGAACTGGTATTTAACAGAATAATCAGGTGTATGCAATTAAAACCAGCTGAGCAGCCAGGCATTTGGTCTTTGAACAAGGGAGGAGACGTCTGGAACGCTTTCAGCATTGGCTGCACCTACTGAGGTGAAACTACAGACTACATTTCTCTGCTGATGATGGGATGAACCCAGAAACACGTGTCCAGAGATGAACGAAAATCTAAGGCCAGGAATAATGATAATGTCAAAATAATTCACTGTAATTTGCTGGCTTTGCCATATACCCAAATACGTAACCTGTTGGGAATGCGATTTCGTAGAGGACAACCTTTGTTTGCATATATATATATACATATCAAACAAAACGGCCTTCCTTATGGCGTGCTATTTCATGCTGGTGCAGTCATGAGGAATGGACCTTTCCTCCAAACAATTCCAAAACAATCAGTTGATTACAACTGTGACACTGCACTTCAGGAGAAAATTTAGCTTTTTTCTTTATTTGCAGTCAAAAAAGTCACTAACCATTGCCACCGACGCGTTTTTGACCTGCTGGTCTTATTCACAGTGCCTCAGTATTTTGTCAATGTCTATTATTTAGAGTCTCTTCCCTACTACCTATTCTAATGCATTATGGGACATGTAGTGTATTTAAAAACTAATATTAAAATCAAAGGATTCCACCGATCACATTATTTTACAAAAACAAATTATAAACCACCATCTTTGCAAAAAACTAAGGAAATTATAATACTATTTACATCCATCTCTGAGTAAACCCAAACAGCGGGGGGCCTATGTTAAAACATAATGATAAATATCTATAACAGTATTCCTACTTTAGGGGATTCACTCATCTCGCCATAATTGCTAATCATCACATTTGACCATATTTAAACATAAATCTCATGTCCAATATAGTCAATTCCCACTAGCGTATATCAATTGATGTTCTAATTATTACTACCACATTTATCAGAAGTTTTCATAAGTTCACCATACAAGGATCCATTCTCAAATGGATCTGTTTGTTCCTCACAGAAGAACCCAAAGGGTCAGACTGCCACCCTTCACACTAGAGGCCAGGGAACTGATATGCGTAGTCCCACGAGGATCATGCCTCAGCCCCACTCTTTTCAACATATATATGACATTGCTCACCAACGTCATCCAATCACAAGAAATCACTGTCATCTCCTATGCTAAAGACACCCAAATTATCCTCTCCCTGAAGCACAGACAATCACCACGAGAACCAGCTTCACCAACCGCTTGATCATGGTAGCAGACTGGATGCAAACCAACTACCTGAAGCTCAACTCAACAACATGAAAGTACTGGTCTTTGGCATAAGACCTTCCCCTGCGATTCCACCTGGCTAGAACCAACACCCTCAGACCTTAAAAGAAATTTAAGCATCATCCCAGAAGACAAGTTCAACATGACGGCTCAAGTCAATGCATTGCGCACCTCCTGATTCCACATCATATGCATGCTGCCAAAGATCTCCCAATGGTTGCCTCAGAACACCAGATGTACCATCACACAAGCACCCATCAGCAGTAGGCTGGACTATGTCAACACGCTGTATGATGGAATCCCAAAACAACTTCTACACAGACTCCATGGCATTCAGAACACAGCTGCAAGACTCATACTTGAACTGCTATGCTGAACCCACATCACACCACACCTTAGGAAGCATCACTGGCTCCCCATTCACAAGTGTGGCCAATTCAAACTTCTCATGCACACATAGAATTCCTTCACAACGCAGGACCAGAATACCTGAACAGCTGCATACACTTTAATCAACCCACCAAATACCTACGCTCTGCCTCACTCGCACACATGCCCCATATCTGCCAAAGCAAAACTGGAGGTAGCGCATTCACCTTCGTGACATCCAAGTCATGGAATGGCCTCCATCAACACATCAGAGCCTCCGCCTCAATTATTGAGTTCTGCAAGAAGCATATGACCTGGCTCTTCATATAAGGACCTTGGGACCACACACCTACACACCTTGCTGAAGCACCCGAATACCCTCTCTGGTGATGTGCTACACAAATCAACATGACAAATATATCTATATATGTCTATGAGTGTATATATATATATATATATATATATATATATATAATTATTGTTTTTTTTATTTCACTTAAAAAATGAAAGGTTACAGGGACATTATAGTTACGTTCTAACTTCATTGCCACAAAAACCAGAGAAATTCAGCAGTTATAGTTAGTTAATTCAAGTAACTATAACTCACGCCGCCGCCGTGCAGTTAATTGATCAATAATTTTACTGCAGATGTTACAGTGACATTATCAATGAAGTTATTAAAGATGTCATGAGTGTTGTAGTTTGTGGGGTATTTAGCAGTGCATGGCAAGGGTGCGAGTTATAGTTACTTTAGGGCGTCCGCATTATAGTTAGTTGAAATAAATCTAACTATAACTGCTGAATTTCTCTTGTTCTGTGCAAGTAAATTCAGAACCTAACTGTAATGTCCCTGTAACCTTTGGTTTTCTGAATGAATTTCTAAGGTTTTTTTAAAATTCTATTTCCTAACTATAACGTCTCTGTAACCTTTGTTTTTTTCAATGAATTTCTGTGTTTTTTTTATACGCAAAGTGATTTTAATGAGTATACATAAATCCAACCACCACCGCCTTTGGCCGTGCCCAGCGGAGGTTGACTGCAGGGCAAGGCCTGCTGCCGGACCCTGTGGCCAAGCCCCAGTAACCTCCCAACCCTGCGCCCCGCACAGCCTTTTGCCATGTGCGGCTGGGGTTGGCCACAGGACCTGGCTTGCAGCCAGGCCCTGCAGCCAAGCCGCTATAACCATGCAGAGTTTTTAAAACTTTAAAAAATGATATAGTTACAATGATATATTTTAGGACAAATTGAAAACAAAAATGTAATTGTCAAGTAAAAAGAGTGACATCACCTTTTAGTATATACCTTAAACGTTTGAAGTTAAAAGGAAATTAACTTAGGCAAACGACCAGAAACATACTAAGACTGGAACCCTTAACCTTCAGTGTGAGGGTCAGTGACCTTAACCACTAGTCCATAGAGGACTCATTAGTGTATAGCATCCAAACATAACTTTGACATTCAATCCTAAGATTTTTGTGGGTGAAAAAGACGTACAAATTGCATCACTGAGAATGTTTAACATTCAAAACACTGGTAAGTAAATAGACACACTGCATGATACCATGACTTGAACCTTCAACCTACTCAGTGATAGTCCAATAGCTTTACCAGTAGGCCAGAAGTAACTTCAGTTTTATTTATTTTTTAAAGCTAAAGGACCGCAGGGAGAGCCTGAAGGTCCCCGCGGTCCTAGCCGGCTTCTGACTCCAGCAGGATCCTGCATTGCTCCTGCAAGCAAGGAGCTGCTTGAAATAGCAGCTCCCTGCTTTTAAGAGCAATGTATTCATCTGTTTTACACATATTTGTGTGCAGGGAAACAGATGAAAACTCTGCTCTCTGTAAGCCAGGCTGTTTGACAGCTGCTGCTTGCAGAAAGCGGAGTTTGTTTGCTTTTGCTTGGTAAGTAAAAGCAAACAGCTCTGTCCCTGAGGTAGGCATCCCAGGCCATAGCAGGAGCTGTCCCTGGGGGTGTTGGTCCCTCGGGCCATCATTTTCTCCTTGGGGGGAGCACATGGCCCCCTCCAATTTGAATTAGCCCTAGGCAGGTGGTGGTCCCTAGGTTCCGAGGTCCATGATAGACCCCTTTCCTTCTTTAAATTGAGCCCAGGGAAGGTAGTGGTCCCCAGGGCTATGGGGGAGTGCACATGTCCCCCCTTAATTAACATGTTAAGCCCCAGGGAGGTGGAGGTCCCCAGGGCTGTGGAGGGGGCCACATACCCCCCGCATTCATAATGATTTAGGCCTCGGGGAGGTGGTGGTTCCCAGGGCAGCAGGGGGGCCATGTGGCTCTCCTTAGTTAACATGTTAAGCCCGGGGAGGTGGAGGTCCCTAGGGCTGCCGAGGGGCCACACGGGACCCCCACATTCATTATGATTTAAGTCTCAGAGAGGTGGCAGTCCCCGGGGCATGGGCAGGCCCAGTGGGCCCAAATGCAAATTAATTATAAGCCCTGAGACGTGGTTGTCCCCGGGGCATAAAAATGCCCTAGTAGAGAGGGACCCCATGCACCCCCTCTTTTATTTCAACATGCCTCTGGAACGTGGCCCACCCAGGGGCTTCATAATGTTTTTTTTTTTAAAACAGAGCTAAGGGGTTGGAGTATCCCTACCCTGGCACATTTTCTTTTTTTTCACTTTTTTTTCTGGGACTTGGCTGAAGCCAGGTCCCAAGATGGCTGCCAATGCTTCCTGGCTGAAGTGTTAGCAGCCAATCAGAGTTAAGCAGATCTCTGCACGAGCGTGTTATTATTCGCAAAGTCATCGGGGAGGAACAGCGGCCCTAGATATGTAAATTATAATTTCCTTTAATTTCTTTTTAACTACTGAACTGATTTACACCAAATAACACAAAGCAAATCTGTGGAACCAAATCTGGCTTTCTGCCAAATTTGGTGTAATTCCATCCAGCGGCTTGGGCTGTAGTTGTGTTCAAAACCCCTATAGAAATGAACATGTGCAATGCATTGTTTTTTATCTCTGCCTTTTTCTCGGCCCCCACTTAAAGGATAACTCCAAAACTTTCCACGTGCAGCAAGAATCACCAGAACACTTTTTGGGGAAAATTTTGTAAAGATTCGTCAAATGACACCAAAGATATAGGCAAGTCAAAAAATGCTTTTTCTCTGGAAACATGGTCCTAAATATAACTACCTACTGGCGACCCCTAGTAGGTAATATAAATGTGTGTGTGTATGTATGTGTATGTATATATACATATATATAGTGTTATCCCAGGAAACCTGCCCCAATCTGCACACTGTTCTTTGGGCAATTCTGAGAGATGGCACAAATCCAGTTCGACTAGTTGCTTTTCAAAAGGGCTGTATTATTTCATTCAATAAAATGCGAGGTGCCACAAAGAAAACCTGGCCTATGTGTTTCGGCCAAAAGCCTTCGACTGGGCCAGTATATGTGAACAAGCCCGGTCACCGGGTAAAAACGCGTCATACGAGTAGTAAAAGTTGTTTATGCACCTGCTTGAGTGTCATTATTGACATATTAGGACGTTTGGAATTATTTGCCAGGTTGTTCCGCTGGCAGAGACGCACCACCCCCATGGGTACAGGCTCCAGGAGGAGCAGTTGTTTGTTTGGAGATATATATATATATATATATATATCACCTAGTGGCGGTCACCACTAGGTAGTTATAGTTAGGACCTAGTTTCCGTATACAGAGCATTTTTTTTATTTTGCCTATAACTTTTGTGCCTTTGATGAATCTTCACAAAATTTTCAAAATGTATACTTTGGTCAGTTCAGCTTCTGTTTTGAAAGTCAAGCGTGGGCCGAGAAAAAGCGGGGGTCCCTAAACGCGTTTTTCCCGTTCATTTTTCAGTTGGACCTTTGGATACACCTATAGCCCAAACCGCTGAACAGAATAACACCAAATATGGCACAAAGCTAGATCCATTTCCACAGATTACACTTTTTGTGATTTGGTGGGAATCCGTTCAGTGGTTTTGAGAAAATTACAGTTAAAAAAAGAACTATACAGGAACGCGGATACTCTTCAGAGCCGACTGTGCCCGTGCAGATATCTGATCGGCTGTCAACACTTGAACAAGGAAGTGTTGGCAGCCATCTTGGGTCTTGGCTTCAACTGAGTCCCAGAAAAAATAGTTTAAAAAAAAAGGGGCCAGGGTAGGGACACCCTGACCCCTTAGCTCTGGAGCTGGTGCCCAGGAGGGGCCCTGCCAGGGCTTAAAAGCATTTTTGTTTAATGTTGGAAAAATTCCTGGGTATGGACCTGCAGATTTTTCTTATTTTTTTTATTTTTTAAAAAAAACAGCATTTTCCCGCCCTTTTTATTAAGCCCCCAGGTTGGCCAACTCCTGGGGGCATTAACATTTCCTATGCGGGCCGTCCACCCACTGCAGCCCCTGGGATCCCAAACTCCCATGGGCTTAAAACAAACACCTCTCTGTGGCCATTTGAATCCTTGGAGTGGGCCACGTGGCCCTCCTCAAGGAGTCACTAATGGCCCTTGGGACCACCACCCTATCGGGCCGGTTCCTGCTATATCCTGGGGTGCCAAACCCCAGGACATAGCTGTTTGTTGTAATTTGATGGGACCTGAACGCTCCTACCAAGGTACAACAAACACTCTGCTCACAGTGAGGGAGAGCTGTCATACAGCTCATCCTCTCTGCAAGCTGAGGTTTCCTATGTCTCCCTGACTGCAAAGATACAGGCAGGGAGACAGAGGAAACGTCTCTCTGTGACAGCAATGCTGGCTCCTATAGGAGGTGGGGAGCCAGCTAGGATCCGGGGGCCTTCAGACTCCCCGCACAATCCCCAGCATTGCGACTGGGTGCCCTGTAGGGCACCCAGGTCACATGGCTGGGCCCCTGGGGATGCGGTCTTTGGGACAGAGATCAGCCCTGGGGAGGGGAGCCACAAGGCCCCCTTCACCAAAAATAATTAAAATAATAAGGCCTGTTTCTGGGGGATGGAGTCTCTGGGGCCAAGATCAGTCCTCAGGAGGTTGGCACCCGGCGCCACTCCCCAAAAACAACATTAATAGTTGGGCTGGGCCCCTAGGGTGGGGTCCCTAGGGCCGAGATCGGTCCTGGAGAGGGGGGCCATATGTCCCACCTCACCCACCCAAAAACGTAATAATCAAGCTGAGGCCTGGGGGATTGGGTCCCCAAAGCTGATATCCTCCCTGGGGAGGGAGGCCACCTGGTCCCTCTCCCCCCAAAAATTCAATAAGTAACCCTGAGGTATGGGGTTCCCTGGGCCAAGATCAACCTAGAAAGGGGAGCCCCTTCCCCCAAAAAATGAATAACTAGGTCAGGTCCCTGGGAATGGGTCCTGGGAGCTAAGATTGGCCCTGCAGCTAACCCATAATGTGCTGTAGGCTGTGTGCAGCATGGGATTGGGTGGTTATAGGGGTTGGCTGCAGGGCCTGGGCACAGGCCAGGCTCTGTGGCCAACCACCGCTGCACATGGCCGAAGGCTGTGCGCAGCGTGGGGTTGTAGTTGTGTGTGTATATATATGTATATATATATATATATATATATATATACAGTATATATATATGTATATATATATAAAACATTACCCAGTGGCGGTCACCAATGGGTAGTCATAGTAAGGACCACATTCCCATAGGAAAACCACTTTTTTGTTTGCTTGTAACTGTGGTGCCGTTTGATGAGTCTTCACAAAACTTTCCAAGAATAAGTCCTATCCATCTCAGTGTCTTCCAGGAAAATTTGGGGGTGATCTATCAAGCAGGGGCTGATCAAAAAGGGATGTCTCAAAATGCATTTTCCCCCATTAATTTTTCCATCAGCAAATTGAACAGAGAAACTGTGAAAACTGATAACTGGAAGTACACCAAATTCGACAAAGTTGGATCTTGGTTCACAAAGTGTGCTTTTTGTCATTTTGGTGTAAGTCTATAAAATAGTATTTGAGAAATTTAGGCTCAAAAACTCTGTATATTTCACCCCCGAAGGATCTGCAAAGCCAACAGAGCTTCAAATAAGATCTGACTATCTGCCATCACACCAACAAACATGTGTCAGCAACCATTTGTGAACTGGGGGGCTCTGAGTCTCTTGTCCTGGAAATAAGTATAAACATAGATATAAGGGATAAAATAGGGATACCTCTGGGCCTTGTGCACCCCCTCCCCTCCCCCCCTCAACCTCCACGGGACGAAAATGATTTGTTTTTCAGTGTTTAACAAATTTGAGGTGGAGCCGTAAATTTTCAGTAAAATAGAAATAGCATGATCACCCATGCTTGAAAAAGGTGGTGGGCCAGGGTTTTTGGATTTTTTAATTATTTGGTGAGGCGGCATGTGATCCCCCTTCCCAAACCTTTTTCTGAATTTATTTGATTAAAACATCAAGGGGGTTAATGACCTCTATGAAGATCCAGAGAACCTATCCCCTGTGGCTGCTTTCTTTATTAATAAGTCCCTTTGAGGGCCCGGGCCTTTGTTTCAAAATTAGGGGAGGGCATGCAGCACCCAAGCCTTTATCAGGCTTCAGGAACCCCATCTGCCTAAGCAGCATCTTAACTTTAGAAGGCTGGCTCCGTCTTGGTGTTCCGGGGACCCCCAACCCCAGGGAAACCATTGTTTCCTTGCTTGGGAGGGCATGGGTGGAAGCACTAGAGATTTTCCCTGCACATGCTCTTCCGGACAGGGAACAAATGGTGTCCCAGGGGTTGTGCTCTACAGTGACTATAACCTGTGCACTGCCATGCACAGTGTTGTCATCAATTATGTCATTTCTGATGTTGCAGTGATATTATCAAATACCTCATAGAACATGTCGTGAGTGATATAATATGGGAGGTAATTAGTGCATGAAGAGGGCACCATATACAGATAGATAACTATAACTTGTGAGCTAAAATGGTTTTGTTAATTTAAAATGGAATGTTTTAACTGATATTTTTGCCTAACTATAATGTCCCATTAATGTCACTGGTAGTACCTAGCACTAAATGGAACTTGCTATTGTGGAGCTGTGCATGTTGTACAAGTGCAGAATTTAGTCAGGTAAACTACTGGCTGAAGTGGGTTGACCCTGTGCTATATGCTGTTGGTGGGCAGAAGCAAATGTGACACTACAGTAGACCAACAAATTATAAGAGCTTACTAAAAGCCCCACTAAGCAATCTTAAAGAATACATAGAGTGAACTTTAGCTCTACCCTGGCAATATTAAAATTTCTTAGGTCTGGCAGTAGCCAAGACCTTTAGGCCCTGATTTATACTTTTTTTGCGCCGCATTTGCATCATTTTTTGACGTGAAAGTGGTGTAAACGTACAAAATACAATTGTATCTAGAATCTGCCTCATCCAGCCCTCCATTAGAAGAGTATCTCCCATTATTCTGTGATTATTAGGACTCGAATTTGAAGTGCCGGGAAGAGTACTAGCTTCTTTCTCTACGGTGGTGTTTGATATTAATAAATATGCTGTAGAGTAAGTGGGGACCTCCCTGCCGGGGTCTACTACCTTATTTGAAATTATAGCAACATCTACAACCCCTGTTCTGGGTGTAGATATGGATTCCTCCCGGTCGGCATTTCTGATCTCTTTTTCTTCAAGCACAAATGGTACTGATGCTTTTGTTTGCGCTTTGATGTTGGCGGAAGTTGAAAACAAAGGGTATGTTGACAGTTCCTTAAGCTGAGACCTGATCTCCAGTAGTGTGGGAGGTTCACTGCCAGAGACCGCCATGATTGATGTAGAGGCTGATTGGGGGGGATATCGATAATCTTGACGGCCTCCCACTTTGCGCTTGCCTTGGTGCTGGTGGCACATCTGAAGCGGGCACTGCTAGTCCTGGAGTTGCTGACAGCACTGAAGGAGCTGACGATGAGGAGGCCCGCTGTGGCGAGCCTTGCACTGCACTAGAAATTTGGAGCCCTCCATCCGCAGGTGGAACCTCTGAACTGCTACCCGGTCTGCCCATAGCGGGAGTCAATGGCTTAGTTGATGTTTTACTTATAGGCCCTTTTGCTATTTTCCCCATTGTTCGTGCCCTGGAGCTTGAGTCTCTGGTAATCCTTTTCATTCTAATAAGTGAGGAAAAATCAATTTGGACCCCTCCAGGAATTCACCTAGAACACTTAGAAAGGCCCTAGAGCTCCTAAAGTCCACTTAAAGGCCAAAGAAAGGAAAGTCACCACCGAGTAATCCAGCTTCCAACACCTCGATTGCTATGTCTCTTATGCCCCTTTGAGGTGATTAACCCCAATATTGCTCCAATTCTCTATGATTGTCATAATATTTACTGAAACAATAAATCCATGGTTGAGGGAGCAGTTTTTTATAGCCCCCCCCCCCAAATCCCGCTGCTTTCATACCTTGTTAAGGTCTCTTCTCCCGTCTCACCAGTCTCCCATTGAAATAACTTAATTTTGCAGTGTACTCTGTTTCGAATTGAAGGGAAGCAGAAACAGGAGGGTCTGTAGGCCTTAGCCCCTATTGTGGCAGAAAAGCTCCTCCTGACCAGGGCTGGAGGGAACAGAATCCATATAATATCATGCCGTTGAAGTGTGCTTTCTGCGATTCACAACGTGCCTGCTGTGCACTCGTATCAGCAAAACTTCTCTCCAGCATCCACTGCTGTTGCTGCCGTCATACACGCCGAATCCAAAACCGCGCGTAAGACGGGAGAGTGCTACTCACTTGGTTCTGCCCTAACCAGGTGCACCTCCCGCTTGAAAAATGCTACGGGTAAGGCACTTCAGTTTTCCCAAGCGGCAGCGCGAGCCCTCACATCCAACGCTCCGCCCGCCATCTTGCCTTCGGCAGCTGAATTACTGGTCCTGGAGCATGACGGGAGCTCCCACGGGACCCAGCCGCTAAAAATTTGTGTCCTCTTTTCCAAAATCCTAGGGACTCTAGAGGTACCCAGAGTTTGTGGGTTCCCCTGAAGGAGACCAAAAAATTAGCCAAACTACAGCAATTCTTTTTTTTTTAACAAATGGGGAAAAAAGGGCTTCAGAAGAAGGCTTGTGGGTTTTTTTTCCCTGAAAAAGACATCAACAAAGCGTTTGGGTTCTAAAATCACCATCTTCCCAACTTTCAGGAACAGACAGACTTGAATCAGAAAACCACATTTTTCAACACAATTTTGGCATTTTACTGGGACACACCCGATTTTTACTATTTTTTGTGCTTTTAGCCTCCTTCCAGGAAGTGACAGAAATGGGTGTGAAACCAATACTGGATCCCGTAAAGCTAAACATTTCTGAAAAGTAGACAAAATTCTGAATTCACCAAAGGGTCATTTGTTTAGAGCCTACAAGGTTTTCCTACAGAAAATAACAGCTGAAATAAAAAAATATTGAAATTGAGGTGAAAAAAACATTTTTCTCCACGTTTTACTCTGTAACTTTTTCCTGCGATGTCAGATTTTCAAAAGTAATATACAGTTACTTCTGCTAGAAACCTTCTAGTTGCGGGGATATATTGGGCTTGTGCGTTCATCAAGAACCCTAGGTTCCCAGAGCCGTTAAAGAAGATGCACCTTGAAATGGGTTTTCCTTGTATACCTTGTATACAGCAATTCATTTGGTGAAATATAAAGAGTGAAAAATAGGTATCAAGGAATTCTTCATATTTCCAAAATGAGCACAAGATAAGGTGTTGAGAAGCAGTGGTTATTTGCACATCTCTGAATTCCGGGTTGCCCATACTAGCATGTGAATTACAGGGCATTTCTCAAATAGACTTCTTTTTTACACACGGTCTTCCATTTAGAAGGAAAAAATGTAGAGAAATACAAGGGGCAATAACACTTGTTATGCTATTCTGTGTTCCCCCAAGTCTGCTGATAAAAATGGTTCCTCACTTGCGTGGATAGGCCTAATGCCCGCAACAGGACACTCAACATGGACACAATAAATTTTACATTGAAAACTGATTTATTTTTTGCAAAGTGCCTAGCTCTAGATTTTGATCTCTAGCTCAGCCGGCACATAGGGAAACATACCAAACCAGTGCATTTTTTAAAACCAGACACCTAGGGGAATCGAAGATGGGATGACATGTGAGGCTTTCACCAGGTTCTTTTACCCAGAATCCTTTGCAAACCTCAAAATTTGGCCAAAAAAACACTTTTTCCACACATTTCGGCAACTGAAAGTTCTGGAATCTGAGAGGGGCCACAAATTTCCTTCCATCCTGTCTCCCGATAAAAATGGTACCTCACTTGTGTGGGTAGGCCTAGTGCCCGCGAAAGGAAATGCCACAAAACACTATGTGGACACATCAAAATTATGAAATACAAAACTACCTGTTTTTGGGGGGCAGGGAGCACCTGCGTTTTTGGTCCTGGGCTCAGCAGCCATATAGGGAAACTTATAATATCAAAATAAGTGCACTGTTCCACGACAGAGAGAAAACAAGAAAGAGATCAGAGGTGGCGAAACTATACTGAGTATACTTAGGAGAGCCCTCAAGCACCCTTTTGGGTGACAGGTATCATCATCGGGCTTACTCCTCGCCAGACTGGTGCTGCAATGCCTGGCGGGCCGCCCAGCATTCTGGGTGGCACTCAACCATAATAAAATTGCTAACAACGGTGGTCTGGGAAAAGAATTTAATCAAAGATGGAGAGTGTAGAACAAAAGACAAGACTCTAAAATTAGCTCTGAACCTAAGCCACTGTTTTAATGCGATAGAAATTGGGTTCAGGCCAATATTAAAAACAAAAATATCAGAGTGTTACTGGGAATAATGTACCGTTACACTCTATAATCAGGGAAGGTAGTTCACCTAATCCTGCATGGTCAACATGTTTCGCGTCTATGTTTGGTCACAAAGTGATCCAGTGACGCTTCTTCAGGACCCACAAAAAAAGCCTGTGATTATAAAACTACTTCTCCTATATATCAGTAATATTATCAAGTGCACGTACAGTCACTTACAGAGTGGAAGACAGAATATGCCTAAGTCAATCGGTCAGTATAGTCGCCCATCCCATATTAGAGATTGGGCTCCCTAGGTCTGCGCTAGCATCAACCAAGGAAAACGAATGTATCACGTCCTTGGTGTGTCCGGGAACCTGGGCAGTTTCCCGGACACACCAAGGACGTGATACATTCGTTTTCCTTGGTTGATGCTAGCGCAGACCTAGGGAGCCCAATCTCCAATATGGGATGGGCGACTATACTGACCGATTGACTTAGGCATATTCTGTCTTCCACTCTGTAAGTGACTGTACGTGCACTTGATAATATTACTGATATATAGGAGAAGTAGTTTTATAATCACAGGCTTTTTTTTGTGGGTCCTGAAGAAGCGTCACTGGATCACTTTGTGACCAAACATAGACGCGAAACATGTTGACCATGCAGGATTAGGTGAACTACCTTCCCTGATTATAGAGTGTAACGGTACATTATTCCCAGTAACACTCTGATATTTTTGTTTTTAATATTGGCCTGAACCCAATTTCTATCGCATTAAAACAGTGGCTTAGGTTCAGAGCTAATTTTAGAGTCTTGTCTTTTGTTCTACACTCTCCATCTTTGATTCAATTCTTTTCCCAGACCACCGTTGTTAGCAATTTTATTATGGTTGAGTGCCACCCAGAATGCTGGGCGGCCCGCCAGGCATTGCAGCACCAGTCTGGCGAGGAGTAAGCCCGATGATGATACCTGTCACCCAAAAGGGTGCTTGAGGGCTCTCCTAAGTATACTCAGTATAGTTTCGCCACCTCTGATCTCTTTCTTGTTTTCTCTCTGTCGTGGAACAGTGCACTTATTTTGATATTATAGGTTCAGGTCGGGAGACTGTGACCTGGACCAGTAATCTCCCAGTCCCCACTTTTGTTTAGATAGGGAAACTTGCCAAACCTAAACATTTCTGAAAACTAGACACCTGAGGGAGTCCAGGGAGGTGTGACTAACTTGCGTGGATCCCCCAGTATTTTTGACCCAGAATCATCAGCCAACCTCAAATTTAGCTAAAATAAAATCACATTTGTCCCACATTTCTGTGTGGGATCACAGCACCGGGACAAATTTCCTACCACTCAATCAACGTTCCCCTCGGTCTCCTGGTAAAAATAATACCTCACTTGTGTATGTGGGCCAAAAGCCTGTGACAGGGAAGAGCCAAAAACATGTTGAAATTGAGGGGGTACCAAAGCGGGTCCAAAATGGCAGTTTGAAAAAAAACATTTTTAGGGTGACAAGTGGGGCAGAATTTGTATCTGTGTAGACGTGACAATGCTGGGTGATAGGAATTTTGTGGATTCCTGCTGATTCCGGAAGGTTCCATCACAAAAATATGGGAATAATGTGTGATTTACAGCAAAGTTGGAGGCTTGAAGGGCATTGTGGGTAAGAAAATGGTGTGGGGTGCATGTGAAGCACACCACCCTGGACTCACCCAGATGTTTAGTTTTCAGATGTGTCTAGGTCTTGTGGATTTTTCTACATGCCAACGTTCCAAAGTACAAAAAGTGCTGCCCTCACCATTCCAAGTGGGACGATTTTGAGAGTTAGACAAGCACTCATGGCCCAAATGTAAAACCAAAACCCAAAATAATCAAATGTCCTCTTGCTTGCCGTGGGATAACATGTTTTAGTGTTCAGGGGAGAGCTGAAAGCGTGTTACCCCGTTGAGTTGGGTTGGGGGCATAACTATGCCCATACTGTTTGGTAGCCACCACCCCACTATTTGTTTTTTAATTCCCTGGCATCTAGTAGGTTTTCTGCCCCCCGGGAAGTGGATCAGGGATAATTGCCTCATCTGCCCACTGGCGGGCAGAACAACTTTGGCCACATTTATTTGGGCTGGGGGTATGGCCATATCCCCACCCTCTTTTTTTAAAAAAAAAGAATCTTCCCTGGTCTCTGGTGGGCTTTCTGCCTTGGGGGCAGATGGGCCTTCCAAAAATAGGCCGATCTGCCCCCAAGGAGAGCAGATATGGCCAACAGTAGTAATGTGCCCCCATGGGAAGCGACCCTTACCCGAGGGGCTGCCCCCCAAACAAAACACATACTATTCCCTGGTGCCTAAGTTGTTTCTACCCCCCTGGGGGCCAATCGGCCTAATAGAAATAGGACGATCTACCCCGAAGGGGGGCAGCAATGGCCTAAAATAAATTCTCCCCCCGGTGAGTAACCCTTGCCTAAGGGGTCGCTCCCCTTGCGTGAAATTGGAGTAATAAAAAATCCCTGGTGCCTAATGGTTTCTACCCTTTGGGGGCAGATCGGCCTCACAACAATCTGCCAGGGGGGGGGGGGCAGAAAAAGCCTTAAAAAATATTACCCCTCTAGGGAGCGACCCTTGCCCAAGAGGCCACTCCCCTTATTCATATATATATATACACACACACACAAAATCCCTGGTGTCTAGTGGTTTCTGCCACCCTTGGGGGAAGATTGGCCTAATAAACATAGGCCGACCTGCAGAAATGACCTAAAAATAATGTGCCCCCCAGGAGAGCGCAACCCTTGCCTAAAGGGTCACTCCCGTCCTGCAAAAAAAAAAAAAAAACAATCCCTGGCATCTAGAGGTTTCTGCCCTCCGTGGGGGCAGATCGGCCTAATAACAATAGGCCGATCTTCCCCCCGGGGGGCATAAAAGGCTTTAAAAAAAATCCCCTCCCCCCCCGGGAGTGACCATTGCCCAAGGGGCCGCTCCCCTTAATCAAATATATACACAAAAAAATATAAATCCTGGTGTCTATTGGGCATTTCTGCTGCCCGATCGTTTTGCGATCGGGCAGCAGAAATGCTGAGAGAAACATCAAAGGAAAGGAAAGACCTTTCCTTTCCTTTGGTGCCTCTCCCACCCCACCTCCCTGTCGGAAGAGAAATTCTTTTGCATTGTGGGTGGGAGTCCGGAGGTTGAAGGGGAAGCAATTCCTCTTTTATCCCTGCCCTGGGGCCGGGTGCAGGATGAGCTAGTCTCCCCAGCACACGGAGACCGTGGCAGAGGGCGAGACCAGCTCGTCCAGGGCACCCAGAGGGTTAAAGAATTCATAACAATAGGTATCTGATTGTTGCGCTGTCAAGCTAGACCTAAAAGTGGCATAACCTATGTAGAGTGCAAAAAATGCACAGAAATATGTTAATATCCCCAGATCTGAACAACGGAGATAAAGTAAGCAGAGAGCGGTATTTCTCTTTCAAATTTGTCTGAATAATCATTTGAAATTATGGATGCAATTGCACACATTCCCCTGGAGCCTCGATGTGCTATCAAAGAGTGCGCACAAATATCACCTTTAGAACAAAAGGGTATTCTATATTTTTGCATGAGAGCATATGGATCCCTAACACAAAATCCTGTACTGAATATATCCAATTATTGTGAAAGACTTCTTCTCATCCTGCATGCCCATTAGAGAAGTTCACATTATAATTTGTGTACTCAACTCACTCACTTTAATGATTATTTATTGCGGTGTTCACGAGATAGAACTGGTTCAATTAATCAAGGGATGCTTAAAAATCTATTAGTATGAATTAAATGAGCTCCTGGGAAAGTCACAGATAATTTACTAAAGCCTTGTCAATAATGGTTAGAGCTTGCTGGATAACCGCTTACAAGTGGTTACTGATGCAATTAAATGTTTCAAACGTGTACCACTGGTGTGATGATAAAGGGGGTTCCTTTTTCCAACTTATTTTTAAATTTCAGTTAATGACAAAAATGAACGTGCTGTTTGGAAAAGAAAATCTGCTTTGTATATATGTATCATGATTCTGTGAATCTGTTTTGAAGGGATTATTTCAAATTTCAATCTGTTTTTTCCTGAGACTCAAACCTTGTTCTCCAATTCTATGCTCGGCGCTGGCCTTTGGACCGCATCTCTTCCCCTTCTTTAACTAGAATGGCTATATTACATGTTCTCTAGTTCAGTTGGAACATACAGTCCCATTTAATGGTTGGATATAAGAAAGTATTTCTGAACTGCTAATCTTTAAAGCATATTGCTAGAATAGAGATCCTTAACCCGGGATTTCGCAACACCCACTCAGGAGTTTCACAACTATTTAAAAAAAAAATAGTATTACCAGATTAATAAAGTACATCTACATTAAAAAATACACATCTAGATTTAGAAATTTTCAAACATCCTGTAAATGTGAAGGAATGTGGAACTGGAAGTCAAAAATGAAGTTGGCACACTTAACTTGATCACAGGGAGCAGGCCAGATACAGTGGACAAGTGAAACTCAGCGACCTCAATTAAAGCACAACATGTCAGAGAAACAAACAGACAAATGTTTGATGCAACGTCAGCAGTAGCGACGTTCACTTCCATACAATGAAAATATTACATCGCTTTGGCAGTGCTAACATTTTCCCCAAGCAGCAAAGCCTCTAGCCAAAGGAATAAAGATAAATCCGTAATCTTGGTAGCATTTCTCTTGTGGCAGACGGTCAAAATAGCGAATATCTGACTTCGCACAGTTCTCCTGTTGACCTCACATGACACCTGTTATCTTATGAAAAGGCAACTTCTCTTGTTAGTGCTGCACAATAAAACACAGACATCCAATGTTGTCTCTTGAGAATGACATAGTGCTCAAGCTGTGGCTTGCAGAACAGGACACTGGATCCTAGATGGGTACTCCAGGACTGGGCACAGCAATCCAGACAAGGCATGACACAACTGTACACAATACTCCAGGTGTGGGCAGAGAACTGAACACAACTGCAGGTGGTATCTTCTGGGTGGGCACAGTGCTAACAAGGCTAACATAGCTGGGCACGCAATGCCAGATGTGGTTTCCACAACTGAACACACTACTCCAGATGTGTTTTTCACAAGTAAACACAGAACTCCAGATGGTAAGGTAGTTCAGAGGAAGCTGCACCCTCTACTCAGTTATGGCTGTAAGCTCAAATTTCAGGATTGACTCTGGCAGGATCAAATCTGCCTTTTCATTCTCACAAGGCATGCTACATATCTACCATTGCCACATCAGAAATCTGTGTGTGACCTCATGGCCACAGGTTTAAATGTTGGCAGATTAACTCAGCTGTTCATCCATCCGAGGATGATTAAAGAAGTACCAATAAATTGGGTAACTATAAATATCTGTTATTCAGTGCTAATGTTCCCAAGTGGGAGAGTGCACACTTTAGAAGTACACATGTTATTATTACAATAGGAACTGGCATAAACGTGCTTAGAAGAACATGCAATCTGTGGAAGGTGCTGCATTAATGCATGTTGCACTCTCTTCCCTACAACAGGTACCTGTAAAAGAGCTCCGGCATCAACATGAGGAAGTATTGTGCTAACAGACAGTACAATACAGTACATATAGGAGCCCTTTGTTGTGAAAACACATCATACACAGCCAAGAAGCTGCACTTCCTTTCAATTAAGGTATCTTTCAAACGTGGCACATTTTCACTGACAAAGACTGAGGGGGTGATGATGAGTGTGGCGGTCCATAGACCTCTGCACTCACGGTGGCGGTCTGGACCACCAGCTACGCAGAGGTCGAACCGCCACATTAGAACCCTGGCGGTCGAACCGCCAGGTCCGTCATGATTGCGGATCCCGGTGGTCTGGAGGATGGTGGCGGTCCTAAGCAGCGCTGCCCTGGGGATTACAAACCCCTTCTCCGCCAGTGGTTTCATGGCGGTAGTACTGCCATGAAAAGGCTAGCAGAGAATGGGTGCAGGGGGTCCTCCTAACCAGCACAATCGTAATGTTTGTGAACATTGCAAGGGTGCTGGGGCACCCAGAGGGCTACAGCATTGCCGCTGGATCGATTTACGAGCCTCAGACAATGCTGTAGACTGTTTCCCAGTAGGCCAGTGGGGGTGGAAAACTTAGGACCTAGAAGGAAGCCCATAATAGCTCCAGCGGGGAGGTCGCCGTCTAGGAGTGCCCACTCTGTCTGAAGTTTGGCGGATAGAGTTTTCCATCCACCAAACTTAAAATGACCCCCTGAGTGACTTTTCAATCTTTCAGTTGCCGACGGGAGATAGGTGATTTATCAGAACACCACCAAGACCAGCAGGAGTGGGCAGAGTCAGTCCTGTAGGCTTTAGTACAGTATGACTTGCACACAGAGGTCCAGATGTGTTGAAAAATTAAAATATCCAGAGGTGCTGAAAGTAGATGGGGTGAGCAGATTACCTTTCATATTTCCTGGCTATCCATGAAAAAAAATGTACATTTAAAGGAGAAAAATTCACATTAGGGTGAATATCTGTCACATTAAAATGACTTTCAGTTTTGCTAATGAGAGACTGCATACAATGGAAGGTGGATCTGTCAGAGGATGTGTGTACATGTTGAGCAAGGTCTGGAAATGAGATCAACTGAAGCTGACTTCCCAGGTACAATCAGTGGATCTCGGCTCCACAGCCTAAGAGCTGGGCAGACTTACCTTCAGCACTGCCATTCCCTCCTCAGGTGGTTTCTCTGTCTCCCCAGCAGTTGCAGATTCCGGAACTAGTTCCTTCGGGGTGGCCCTCTCAGCTCTTGGAAGCGTTTGTGTGTGCTGCAGTTCTGCTCCGGCAGCATGAGAGTGCAGCAGACTTTCAAAGTGCCTCGCAGTGTGGGCCTTACAGGAGCCAGGACTGTGCCTCCCTGCTGCCCAATCCCAACCTCCCAAAAAGTTAGTCGGATTGGGAGTAGTGGGCGGGAACAGACTGACGGCATATCATCAGCCAGTGCGCTCTATGCTACCCAGCCAGCTTTGTTTACAACATAGCAAGTTTCCCTCAGCCATAAGCCAAGCACTCACTTTCCTTATGGCACACACCTGTAAAAGTAATGCAGGGCCTTGCTAGGCATCAATTAGGCAACTCATGCAAGCTAGATACAAAAATGCAATCAAGTTCTCATGTGCCCCTGAAGTCCCAAGCCTGTTTGCTGCACCGTGGGATGCATATTGTGTAGTAGTGCATCTGTAGTCACCTAATTCATTGCACTGAGTGCAGAGGAGCGCAGCATGAAGCCCGGCACCTGCACGCCCCCCAAGCACTGCCTCCTCCAGTCCATGGACAGCCTCCCCCAGCAGCGCCCTGCTCAGGGAGCGCACTGGAGGAGAGGGAGAGAAAAGAGAACACAAGCGCAACAACAGCCTACGTGAGAGAAACAGAAATGAGCACACATGTGTACAAGCCCATAAAGAAATAAACACAAAGAAGTGGGGGTGAGGGAGGGGGGCAAGAGAGGAAAGTCAGCACAGGTGCATGTCTCCAAGTAATAACAATTACTGAAGTGGATGCTTGCTTGTGCCCCAGGGTGATGGTTGAGTGCAGGCGATGCCAAACGCACTCAAGTGGGTCCCTGCTTGTGCCCTGGGGGAACTAAATAGTGCCTGCTTCGTCCAGAGCACGGAGAAGGCATAAAAGGCACATCGGACGATCTTCACCAAAATAATAGCAAGCTGAGCCAACGGCACATGGGCAGCACTGTAACTTTAAAGCAAGGGTGTAGCTCTTGTTAGGTTTAATTTAGTTTTCCTGATCATTGCTTGAGACGCTTAAAACAAGTTCCACCAAAGCGGAGAAACACAGTACTTGGGCCTTGGGACACTGATAAGAGCAGACACATGAGGAACAAGCATTTGGTAAAGGCAGGAAATATGCTTCAGCCAATACAAACAGAAGAAAAGTAAGTGGCAAGCACAGGAGCCAATGAAATGCAAGGGAAAAACAAGGGCGGTATCTAACCCCCTTTAAGATATATTTAATACTATAGATTTCAGAACTAGATTTCACAAGCACAGGGCAAGCGCTGTACAGGCAAAATCTAAAAATGTACTGTTTCCCCAACCCGCCTTCCTCTACTCCCTAGGAGATGGTAAAAGAACACGTGCAGTCCCACAAACCTCTCATTTTGTAGTGTCTCTGCAGGCTTAAGGTAAACATGAGAAGGTTGTGGTCTCCTGTCTTATTTTTTTTGGACAAATTATTTTTGTAAACGCTTGTCTGTTTGCTCTCTCTGTTCACTTTTAGGATCGTTTGCTTAAAATGTCACAGGGAAAATCCTAATTTTTCATGTTAGTTTAGAATGAACTCCTCTCAAAAGCATAGGTACCCACTGGGAGTGATGGACATTCTCTTAAACACATACATGCACATATACAAGTACAAACTCACCCTCACACACTGTCTGGAGCAGGCATTTAGACACTGCAACTCAGACACACAGGGACACATTATCAGATGGTATCAAGTGAGTGTTGACTGTAATAGATAACCAGCTCACCACATAAGACATCAGTGCCCTTCTTCCAAAAATACTGTAGGCGGTAGATAGAGAAGAGTCAAGGGTTGCAGGGCAAAGCATTGTGGGAACGTCTATGTGACCCTTGACTGAGGGCCTGAGATGTTGAAAGATTGGAACTCCAACAGAAAAGACATACTTAGGCCCGTATTTATACTTTTTTTAGCGCAGCATTTGCACCGCTTTTTGGCGCAAAACGGCGCAAACCTACAAAATACAATGGCATTTTGCAAGTTTGCGCCGTTTTTGCGTCAAAAAAACGACGCAAATGCTGTGCAAAAAAAGTATAAATACGGACCTTAGTATCTGTAACAGTGGACAAGAATGAGAAGGACATTCAAACTATATGCCTGACTACTATTCCCACTAAACTCCTATCTTACCTTTAAGTAGAGGTGAGAATAACACCATCGTCCCAGAATAAGGTAACAAAATCAGTGTTCATCACAAACATGAAAGCGTGAACACGCCGTGAAAACAAGGAGAAATGAAGCAGTATAGTAGTACTAGAAATGGAGAGGATGCAGTGTCTGGGAAAGATGTGGGACATAGGAGTCTCACATATGGACAGGACGAATAGTACAAAAGTGTCATTCAGGGACAAGGAAAATAATCAATCACAACACTGGAGGGAATAGAACCCGGAAGTCAAAAGGAGTTGAATGGCAGGTGTCTCAAATGTCTTAGCAAAAGATTTCCATGTGACCCAAGGGATAGGACAAGAAGGATTCAGAACAGGTGTATATGGCAGAAATGCAAAGGAGGAGGCACCCAGCAAAGACTAGGAGGTCTGGGTATTAGGTCGGGTCAAGCTAGATCAAGCAGAAAAAGGAATGAAGTAGTCCTCTGTTTAGGGAAATACTTGCATGACAATAATGTATAGAACAAAATGCGTAGGAACCAGAGGTTTGAACAATTGTCTGGATGTGAGTCTGGATCAGTTCACTCCTTTAGTCGTGGAGCTCAAAGAAATTTTCTGTGTAGGTGAGATCATATATTTGGAGCCTGCTCCATAAATTACCACCACTTGACAGGGCCCCAAACATGCACCTTACTACCAAATAACCCACTCAATAGAATTACCTTGTTCCTGCAGCATACAGGCACACAATGACACTCAAACACAACTCTACGTGGAAGAGGTGCACAGGTTATCACTAAAAAACTATTAACTGGCAAACTTGAACAAAAAACAGACACTGCTCACAGAGACACTACAGAATAAGGAGGACGATGTAGATCAGTTCGAGAATGTTGGATTTAAAGACTTTGGGGCATATTTATACTCTGTTTGCGCCGGATTTGCGTCGTTTTTTTTTTACGCAAATCCGACGCAAAGCTAACTCCATATTTATACTTTGGCGTTAGACACGTCTAGCGCCAAAGATCTTGGAGTTTGCGTCATTTTTTAGAGTGGACACCTACCTTGCGTTAATTATATGCAAGGTAGGCGTTCCCTTCTAAAAAATGACTCTAAGGCATGTGCGCCTTATTTAAACTCCCGTGCAAAAATGACGCACAGGAGTGGGCGGGCCTTAAAAAATGACGTCCAGCCGCTTTTGCGTAATTTTTTAACGCCTGGTCAGGGCAGGCGTTAAGGGACCTGTGGGCTCGGAAGGAGCCCAGAGGTGCCCTCCCATGCCCCCAAGGACACCCCCTGCCACCCTTGCCCACCCCAGGAGGACGCCCAAGGATGGAGGGACCCATCCCAGGGAACTTAAGGTAAGTTCAGGTAAGTATTTTTTTCGTAATTTCTTTGTGGCATAGGGGGGCCTGATTTGTGCCCCCCTACATGCCACTATGCCCAATGACCATGCCCAGGGGACATAAGTCCCCTGGGCATGGCCATTGGGCAAGGGGGCATGACTCCTGTCTTTGCTAAGACAGGAGTCATTTCAATGGGGGTTGGGCGTAAAAAAAAATGGCGCAAATCGGGTTGAGGCCAAAATTTTGCCTCAGACCTGACTTGCCCCATTTTTGGACTCCCAAGCTCCATTTTCCCCTACGCCGGCGCTGCCTGGTGTGAGTCATTTTTTTTTACGCACACCAGTCAGCTGCGCCGGCTAACGTCATTCAATAAATAAGGCGCCCGCATGGCGCTTTGGAATGGCGTTAGCCGGCGTTAACATTTTTGACGCACAACTGCGTTGGTGCAGTTGTGCGTCAAAAAGTATAAATATGGCCCTTTGTGTGGGATGGTTTAGTTTTTTTCTTTGAGATCCATGCCAGGTAAGGAGCTATTTAGAGTCGATGGTTGCATGTACATCGAAGGTCTCAGCCTGAAGGAATTTAGGATGAAGACTAGGTCATAGAAGAAAGCCATTTGCCACATATTACACCTTAGTGTTTTGAACAGCAGACCCTAAAATGTTCCTGTGCCCAAGGACTTCAGGAACCTTGATATCTCACTGAGTTTGGAGTTAACCCGAAGCTAAGATCATTATTCATGTTGTTCTACTTAATCCAACACCCAGTGCTTGACTGCATTTGCTCATAGAATTGTCGTTAGTGGCCTCGTCCCTTTGGAGGCCCACAAATGAAATGGCAGACCACTTGTTTATTGAATTCACGCTAGGATTGTCGGTGAGATTTACATTTTTAACTTCCGTTTTATGAGACATGTAGAACGCAGCTGATGAAATATTGAGGTATTTCTTTAAACAACTTATATTTTCTTGTATTTATGTAAATTATGAAAGATGTGTAGATTTCTCCAAATTGTTTTAGTGCACATTTAATATTCATTAGAAATCTCAAAGTTTTCTAGAGTACTCCACAAAACCTTTTACAATTTACAGCTTAAGACCTACTCCTAGAAAAATTAAGTGAGTTCAAAATTAAGTCAATGTGAAGGCAGTTCCATTTGAGTAGTTTACATGTACAGTTGTGTATGTAGAACTGCCTTTGCAATAAGGCATCTGCTCTTATATTTATTTATGTGTTGTTGCCTTCCCGTGCGGATGTACTCTCCTTCAACACAAGAAAATCCATGACTTTTTCATGATTTAACAATAGGTCTTAGACAAGTTTATTAATGTCCACAAACTGTGAGTTTGTGGTTGTGCACAGACTTCCCCAGACATGCGCTCTTTGGAAAGGTCAGTCCCTGCCTTTGTGAGTGGATTTATTTAAGCATAATATTAGGTCAGATTAGTTTCAGACTAGTAACTTCCTTTAGAAGTGCCCATGTATGTTTTGTGAATCTGAAAACTGAATGTGCATTCCTAGGTAAAGTTGTAGGCATGTGTAAATTGATTTGAAGCTCGTGGGAGGGAGAAGGGGCCGCATGTGGCAGGTGGTGGTGGAATGAGCTACCCAAAAAAGTAATAATAAAAAAAAAAACATATTTGTCTCGCTGTGCCTCCACCGCACCACTCTTCACCTGCAGGAACAGGCTCAGCCTCCCAGCCTGCCCTGCATCCAATAGTAGTGGGATTGGACAGAGCACCCAGCCAGGGCACTCCAAGGCAGAGTGGAAGCCTCTGCCTGCTCTCTCCAATCTGCCACTGCATTGCTGAGTTGGAGAGAGCCTGGTGTGCATGTATGTTTGGCCGGCCCGAGATGGCCAGCAAAAAATACATGTGCACTGAGAGCGAGTGCACAGCATTGCTCCTCTGTCCCTGTCACACCAATGGCCCAGACCCTTTTGCAGTAAAAACATAACAAACATAGTTTATTATGTTTTTAATGTAAACGTTTTGCAGCTGCTGCTGCTGGCGGGGTGGGGGTGACGTTCCTCCGCCATAACAGAGGAGCCACCCCTGGTGTAAATTCAACTTGAAGTACATGCCCAGGGCGAGTGCTTTGTGAAGGCAGACCTTGGTTGGTGCTCAGTTAGGAGCAAAGTTACCTTGAAGATTTTTGTTTTAGCACTAAGAAGCGTAGTACCTCTGTGTTTGGATCAAACACTCATATACAAACCGAAAAGAGCCTGGCAACCTCACAGGGCTATATATCATGAATGGAGTCAAGAGATTTGTGTTACAAGCTGAAACTGAATGTTTTCTGTTATGGCGCCTCAGCATTGGAATGTCTTATTGCTGCAAACATGCAGTGACCTTTCTCCTACATGAAAGGGTTCTTAGATTTAACTATCTACTTTTGATGGTTGGACGTTTTCGTTTTCACAGTACATCTGTTCTTAGTGACTCGAAGTGGTTACATTTGTGAGAAGGAAAATCCAAGGCACCTAAGCATGTGGTAAAGAAGCAGCATTCAGGGGAAGAGAGAATGGTTCTTTTGGGCAACTCTGGACTGAATGTCAGGCAAAATAAACATCTTTGATGCTATGCAATTTCCCGCCGCTGCGTCCCCTGCGGCCCCTCCCGCCACCCCCTCCTTTTCACTGCTTCATTTCTGCCAATTTCCCACCACTGCATCCCCTGCGGCCCCTCCCGCCTCCCCCCTCCTCACCGCTTCGTTTCTGCCAATTTCCCACCGCTGCGTCTCCTGCGTCCCCTCCAGCCTCCCCCCCTCCTTCTCACTGCTTAGTTTTTGCCAATTTCCCGCCACTGCGGCCCCTGCGGCCCCTCCCACCTCCCCCTCCTCACCGCTTCATTTCTGCCAATTTCCCGCCGCTGCGTCCCCTGCGGCCCCTCCCGCCTCCCCCCCTCCTTCTCACCGCTTCGTTTCTGCCAATTTCCCGCTGCTGTGTCCCCTGCGGCGCCTCCCCCCTCCTTCTCACCGCTTCGTTTCTGCCAATTTTCCGCTGCTGCGTCCCCTACGTCCCCTCCCGCCTCCCCCTCCTTCTCACTGCTTTGTTTTTGCCAATTTCCCGCCGCTGCATCCCCTGCGGCCCCACCCCCCAGCCCTCTCATTTGTCAGGCCCTCCCGCCTCCCAGCTGCCACTCCCACTCTCCCCTCCTCTTATGGCACCCGCGGCGCAGCGGGCGCACCAAAGGCAAACCCGTCTGCGCCCGTCCGCGCCTGGACCGCGCCCAGCGCCAGGACCCCTGGCCCCAGCAACAGCCACCCCGCCAGCATTCGCTACGATGCCAACACCCTCCACGCACTCAACACCAGCCGAGACACCACCTGCTTCCAGGCCTCTCCAAAGAGCACGCACGGACCCTTCTCCTGCCACAACTGTAGCTTCACCTGCAACAGAGCCCACATACCTCCTAGGATCAAGACCAACCACCTCCATTGCATACTCCTCAATACCCGCTCAGCACGCAAGCACGCCATCGAAGTCTGGGACCTGCTCGACTCCACCTCCCCGGACGTGGCATTTCTAACCGAAACTTGGTGGAATGACTCCTCAGCACCTGACATTGCCATAGCCATCCCGAACGGATACAAAGTCGCTCGCCAAGACCGCACCAACAAAACCAGAGGAGGCATAGCCATTGTACACAAAGCCACCCTCGAAGTCAAAACCACCCTGGACGAATCCTTCAGCACCGCCAAACTCCTACACTTCCAAGTCCGCACAGACCCCAACACCACGCTCAGAGGAACACTCATCTATAGACCCCCAGGACCCAGGGCACCTTTCAGCAATGCCATTGCCGACCTGGCCAGCAACCACGCACTCGCCTCCACGGACTACATCCTCCTCGGGGACCTGAACTTCCACCTCGAAAAAAAACAATGACACCAACTCCACCACCCTCACCGGAAACCTTGCGAATCTCAGCTTCACACAGCTCGTCAACACACCCACCCACACAGCCAGTCACACCCTTGACCCCATCTTCTCCACAAGCAACCACGTCACCTTCAACCATACCACCGAACTCTACTGGACCGACCACCACTGCGTCCACTTCACCTTCAAGAAGCAGACAGAACACCATCTCACCGAACAACCACCCCACCGACGATGGGGTAAAGTCACCGAACTTCAACTGTCCAACGCCCTAGCCCAGAAACCGCCTGTCGACCCCACTGACCCTGACATCGCCGCACACAACCTCAAACTATGGATCAACGACTGCGCCGACCGCCTTGCTCCACTCAGAAAACCCTCCAACAACCACATCAACAAAAAAGCCACCTGGTTCACCGACGACCTCCTAGCCTCCAAACGCCACTGCCGAAAACTCAAGCAAATATGGCTACTCAAACGCACTCCAGACAACCACACGGCACTCAAGGATGCCACACGCAAACACCACCAACTCATAAGGCTAGCAAAAAGATCCTCCTTCAAGACCCGCCTAGAAAACAACGCCCACGACTGCAAAGAACTTTTCAGAATCGTAAAAGAACTCTCCAACCCAAACGCCACCGTCAACGACATCACTCCCTCCCAAGAACTATGCGATGCCTTAGCAACCGCCTTCCACCGAAAAATCACAGACATCCATGACAGCTTCAACTCCCCTCACACTCCGGACGCTCCTACCCCATCCACCACAAACTCCACCCGCTCCAGCCGACTGACCTCCTGGACCATCATCAGTGACGACGAAACCCGCAAGACCATGAACTCCATCCACTCCGGATCACCATCAGACCCCTGTCCACACCACATCTTTAACAAAGCAGACACAGCCATCGCACCACACCTACGGAAAGCCATCAACATCTCCTTCGAAACTGCAAGATTCCCGGAAAGCTGGAAACACGCCTAAATCAATGCCCTTCTCAAGAAACCAAAGGCGGACCCCAAGGACCTGAAAAACCTCCGGCCCATCTCTCTGCTCCCTTTCCCGGCAAAGGTCATCGAGAAAATCTAAACTCTCAGCTCACCCGGTACCTCGAAGACAACAACATCCTTGACCCCTCACAGTCTGGCTTCAGACGCAACCACAGCACCGAAACTGCCCTCCTCACCGCCATAGACGACATCAGAAGCCACCTCCACAATGGAAAACATCAGCCCTCATCCTCCTAGACCTATCAGCCGCCTTTGAACACCGTCTGTCACCACACCCTAAAATCCCGCCTCCACGCAGCAGGAATCCAGGACCAGGCCCTCGAATGGACCGCATCCTTCCTTGCCGGCAGAACCCAAAGAGTCTGCTTCCCCCCGTACCAATCCAAAGCCTTCAACATCATCTGTGGCGTACCCCAGGGCTCATCCCTCAGCCCGACGCTGTTCAACATCTACATGGCCCCCCTCGCACAAGTGGCCCATCAGCACAACCTCAACATCATCTCCTACGCCGACGACACCCAAATCATCCTCTCCCTCACCAAGGACCCGCACACCGCCAAAACCAACCTCCACGAGGGACTAAAAGCCATCGCCGACTGGATGAGAGACAGCCGGCTAAAACTGAAATCGGACAAAACAGAGGTCCTCATCCTTGGGCGCACCCCCTCCGCCTGGGACAACACATGGTGGCCGACCACACTGGGTCCCCCACCTGTCAAAGCAGGTCAGCGCCATCTCCTCCTGCTGCTACAACACCGTCCGCATGCTCCGCAGAGTTTACAAATGGATCCCAACAGAAACTAGAAAAACAGTAACCCAGGCCCTCGTCAGCAGCAGACTCGACTACGGCAACGCCCTCTACACCAGTATCTCATCCAAACTCCTACAACGCATCCAAAACGCCTCCACCCGACTCATCCTCAACATCCCTCGCCACTGCCACATCACCCCCCACCTAAGAGACCTTCACTGGCTCCCCGTCAACAAGAGGATCACCTTCAAGCTCCTCACCCACGCACACAAGGCACTCCACAACACTGGACCAACATACCTGAACAACAGACTCAGCTTCTACACCCCCACCCAGCAACTCCGCTCCACCAACCTCGCCCTCGCCTCCATCCCCCGCATCTGGAGCAAATCTTCGGGCGGCAGATCATTCTCGTACCTCGCCACCAAGACCTGGAACACCCTCCCGTCGGATCTACGACAGTCTCAGGACCTTCTTTCCTTCAGAAAACTCCTCAAGACCTGGCTCTTCGAGCAGTAGCACCCCCGCGCCTTGAAACCATCACGGGTATGTAGCATGCTTTACAAATTGATTGATTGATTGATTATATACCTAGTCATATTGCGTGTAATAACTTAGACAAAATTTTGTAATACAGCTTTGTTCTAATCCTGATAGAATACAATAATTGTATTCTGGATGCAGTAAGAGGCACATGATCTTGAAATTTGGTTGCGAATATTTATGCGGCTTGTTTCTGATCAGCAAGTGTAAGAGTCTAACCAGGCAGTTATATGACAGTTTCTGCCATATTGCTCCAAATAACTGATTAACCTGTCTAATCACAGAGTAGATGTTACATTGATCTTTCAAACATATATATCCAATCTACCCTATACCATCCAACCTATGACAACTTCATCAAAACCATAACATTGAGCTTTTGGGCTGTAAGGATGTACTCTACCTCATCTACTACAAACGTTGTTTGATGCCACTTACACCAGTTAGTAGGCTCCAGGAACATTGCGTCTTAGCATGTAATGAGATGTACCACATTTGCATGCTCGTTGCAAGACCATTGATGATCTTTATTTAATACAGGCTGTTTTGTATCTGTTTCTACCTATTACATATTGTATGGACTGTAAAAACTGCCAGGCCGGTGTGTTGTGAAACTGTTTTTTCAATACACTTCATGTGTTTCTTTTCTGTGGATGTTTTGCAGCCATCTCTTTGGGACTCCGTTAGCCTGTTCATGGCATATGTTCACACCAGTGTCAACGTAACTAGTGCCAAATATCTCCAGAATGAGAAAAGATACAACTACACCACACCAAAAAGTTTCCTGGAACAAATCACACTCTACAAGAGCTTGCTGGGGAAAAAGCGGAAGCAGCTGTCACAGAGAATGGAGCATTTAGTAAACGGCATTCAGAAACTGAAAACAACCGCTTCACAGGTGAACGCACATTTATGTTGGTATTGCTTGAAGATTGATGGGTCATGATATAATGTCATGACTGTTTTGGAAGGTGGAGTTGCACCCTTGACGCAAGCTTTTGATTGACTCTTAAAGTGCAGCCAATGCTGTACAGCTTCTGACACCAGTGTTTCATCCTTGGCAGCTTATCAGAAAGCCATAACTTCTCTTGGTGGGGTACATGACCTGCCGCTCAATTTATGTGGATTAATGCCCAACAGCTAACTCCAGGCCCTGAAAGCCATCCACTAGCTCTCTTGGGAAGCAGGGGCTTGTATACCAGTACAGAGTTGCACACTGTTCACAAGCCTGTTCCAGTCACCCCCAGCTAGTGCATAATGGTAGTTGCAGTATTTCTTTCTTGAGTCTTACAGTGCAGGCAATGTAGGACAGTCTTCAACACCAGTTTTTGACCTTATGGATTCATCTGAAAGGCATATAGTTATTTTGGGTCAGCTTGAGCTATTGGTCAGCAAAGGTAAACACAGTGGTTTTGACTGTCTTGCTCTTCATTTACCATGATGCATTGCTTAGGGTTGTCTCGAAGAGGCTTGCAAACAGTGTGCAACTCCACCTAAAGTCATGATATTTTTACTAATACTATACCAAATGAATAGATCAACCCAATCAATGTATCAACCATATTCATCACTTTGACTCACCTTTGCTTCACTGAGCAGATTTGCTATTCAGGTCGTGGCAATTTGGGCGGTAGTGAAAGGTGGAGCTAATGTGGGGTCAAGTTAATAGACGATGTAATGGTCAATTAAAAACACTTGTCTGGTACAATGCTGTTTAGCTATTGAGAGTGCAACAGTATCATAACTGTCATAGTTCTTCAGTAAATCTGTGAATGGCTATTTCAATAGCACCTGGTACTTGGGAGTATTTCACTGCATGACCATGCCACTCTAGTCCCCCCCCTCCATTTTTAAAATCAGAAATCACATATTTAGTGACTTGAGCTTTTTCATGAAATCCCATCATTACTTTTCAACCTACGTCTTAAGTCGTTAGCTCTCAGGTAAACCATAGCAGATTAAACAAATTATAACCTGATACTCTTACTGGTAGAGCCCTATGTGACTTCCCAAGCTGAGAGGTGCCCCCCCCTGCTTAACCCTGTTGACTGGTAGACTTAATTCTTTCGTTATGGCTCTGGAAACACTGCAATTCCTGTAGTCTACCAGGGTGAATGTGGCTACCATGTTCAAGCATGTCAGTGAGCTTCACCTAAGAAGCAGCTCCCGTGGCGGACCATTCAAGAGCATGAGGATTCACATTTTTGTAGTAACCCTCGTTTCTTTGAACCACATTAATAGTCACCTCTGTGAGAACAGTGACCATCTAGCATGGACTCTACCATTTGAACAAGGATGGTAATTCCTCATAACAGAATATAAATTCTCACATGGTGCTGTTTCTAGTTTAGTTCATTAAGTACCATTTTTCCAAACTATAATTATTTGTTGGATGGGTTACCGTACCTCTGCCTGTCCCTGGACCATATTGATGTGATGTCCGCATACTTGGTTTCCTGAAAAGCAGATAACACATACTTTAGAAAGGCCTGTGCAGACCTGTCATTTTACTTGAAAAATTCACAGATTTATGTGAAATATGCAGTTACACTTCACACAATATTCTTATGCAGGAGACTGGTTAGAGCAGAAAATGTCTAGTTTATTTTCAAATCGGTCCCATTGCTGGTATTTCGCATGACTTTTCGATACAAAGGTTATGCTTTTATGTTTAGTTTTCACATGCGGTCTTAAAGAAATTGGTTTCACAAAATTCCACATCATTTTGCCAAATTTTCACCAAAATTTGTGAAATTTCATGAATCAAGCTTTTGTAATAGTACTTTCTTTTAGCATTTGGCACTTTCAACCAGTTCAGCCATTTTAGTGAAATCTGCCTAAACGTTCTGGTGTGGAAGCCAAGAGCAGCTGTTTAAAATTGTTTAACTATTCATTTTTTGTGCCATGATAGAAGAGTAAAAGAGTCCTCTGTGCAGGCTTTTGAAGCGGGATCAATCCTACAGGTTTTTTTTGTTAGAGAAAATGGGGGCGAGCAAGATTACAATTTTCAGGACTACCACAAATCCTAAGAGCATTAGAGATATCCAGCTGCAAAACCAGCCAACACCATCTTTGCACCCAATCTAGCCAGGACACGGCTGACCTAAGGAATTCACTCTATCATTCCTCTCAGTAGAAATGGAGCACCTTTGTCAAACTAACAAGTACCACATAGTGTCTAAAACTAGAAAGCCTTTTGTCCCACAATTGTTTTCACGTGTCTAACCTAACTACTGCCACAGTTTAGTATTTGTTCAAATTCCTTCCAAAAGGTATTTGTGTTGTGGGATGTGTTCAAATGTCTCTCAACATAGACATGTGGCTGCAGTCCAACACACCCCACAATTACAAGCTCGTATATGTTCCCCAGCTGTGCTGCATGTGATTGCGATATGGACGTAGATTGGCAGAGGCCGCCCCCACAGGGGGCATCAGGGGCCGGTGCATTAACCACCGCCGGGGACCCGGAAATTACATTTCCAAGCCGCCTCAGCAGCAAAACAACAAAGGACATCCGGCATCCCCCTCAAGGGAGAGGGAGGATACCACAAGGACATTGGGCCAATGTGGGCCCAGCAAGGGCAAGAAAACTTACAAACGCTCCAATGGGTAGACACCGCCCCACCCTCTGCTTGGGAGGGTGGACTGAAAAGATTCTGCTGCCCAAGCAGAAATTACTTTGTGGGCCACGACGGACAGCGCGCAGGATGTCGAGAGCTGCAGCAATGGGGCCTCCTCAATGGCATCCCCCACGTGGTCTGGAATATCGTGGAGTATTTGAAGAAGTGGGGTAAGTTTGACCTTCTCTTCTTGTGGGTGACTAGTCTTGTTCAGTGTTTGATTTTCAAGCAAGGTTTATTGCAAGTTACGTCTGCGCTGCGCAAGTAACATTGATAAAATGAAAACATTGAGCCGTCTTCAGCCAAATAAATTTGGTTGCATTGATACTGCTTTTCAGGTTGTGTAGGCTTGCATAGGTGGTTTCTGTGCAGAGAGTTGCAGCGGTTGACCAGTGGTTGCGGAGTGCTGAGGTTGAGCTGAACACTGAATGCACTGCTGTTTGTCCAGGTTGTGGGGCTGTAGTGGACCTCCAGCGGACGCGAAGCCGCCAGAGAGGAGTAGATTTGCATAAAACTCCTAGTGCATGGTTTCTGCGGGTGAAAGAGGTCCGTGCAGGTCTCGTGTGGCCCCCGAGGCTCTCGCATCTGCAGTTTCAGGTAGGCGGGCGGGGCCATGGCATGACGTGCGTGTATTTTGCAAAATAAAAATAAAAAAAGGGGGAATAGAGGCAGCAGGATTTCATGGGCAGGCCAGCCGGTTGTTTGGGGCCAACTCCACAGGGCTGGATCTCTTGTTGGGCTGTATGGTTGGGGTGCACGGACATTTGGTTGTCAGCTGCCCTGGTGACAGGGCTTTTGCTGCCGAAGGAGACTTGAATGACTTGGAGTCCGCACGGGGGGCTCCGGGTTGCCCCCCAGACTCCCTGTGTGCCGCTCGCAGCAGAGGCCCCCTTTTTTGCACAGGGAGTTTTTTTATTTATTTATTTTTTTATTCATCAGGTGCAACTTTGCATTACATATATATATATATATATAAATCCAACTTTCATTATTGCCTACATTACTGTTTTGACATATTAACTTATAACGTACAATTACATTTTTCATATTCAAAATTGAATTGCTTACTCTCCTTCCTCAACTGCCCTACCCTCTGCCTAATCTTCCACCGAATTACTCATTTTGGCTCAAATCACATGATATCTTTTCATGGCTCCTATCCGCTGAGCATACAACTTTTCTCTAACCCTTATAGATTCCATTTTCCCCTCCCATAGTGCGTATGTTGGGGGACTAGTGATTTCCATGCCTGCAGGATAAGTGATAAAGCTATCACCGTAGCTGCAAATAGCATCTGTCTGGATGTATTAGAAAGATTAATATTCTGCGTCATGCCCAATAGCGCAACCAAAGGGCTAGGATTGATCACATGGCCTATCCAGGAGCTTAACCTCTGAAACATCTGCTCCCAGTACCTTGCCAAAGATATGCAGCTAAAACACATATGCATCCAATCCCCCTGGGAAGTTTGACAACGTGGGTAGGAGCCTGATGTCTCAGGATGCATATCTCTTACTACAGCGGGGGTATAATACAACAACCACCTAGAAAATAAAGTAATCTTTTTGAATTTGGCCCCTCTAGGGGCCAGATGTAGCAAAGGGTTTTACGCATTTTGTGTCTATGGGAAAATTTGTTGGTACATATGGCCCTAAGTGCTTTGTGCGACACCTTGTTGTGTTTTCTCTAATGCTGTATCTTACATCCTTCCATATTGGTTATTCGCACCAAAAGTTGGACGATTATCTTGGTTGCCCCTGCATCCTGAAGTAGTTTATACCATTTCCCAATACTTGGTTGGTTATCATAGAAGACCTGAGTGATGGGTTTATTTGCGCAGTTCAATGGTTGTCGCACTAGATCCACAGAGTGTTGAATTTGACAATATGAAAATTGTACGTTTTCTGGATGATTGCTTGCTCTCATTACACACTGTGCCCATGTTTTCAAGCGATCCACTAAGTAAAAGTCCTCTAAGGTCTTAAAACCCAGCTCTTCCCATTGCAGTATAGTGCTTTGGCTTAATTCTACTCCTAAACACCCAATGTCCCTTTCTCGGAGGAATGAAAATGCCTCATCAATTTGATATTTACGCCTTAACTTTGATATAATTGTTTGAGTCATAACTGGTAATTTATACCTGACCCTTTTTGGTAGGCGAGGAAATTTAAAAAAATGCGAAAGACTGACATTCATTTCTAACATCAGATTGAGATAAAAATTACATTTTGGCTTTTGTGCTACTCTCGACACCCAATCAATTACAGCTGCTTCGTAGTAAGCTACCATACTGGGGAGAGCTAACCCTCCGTCTTCCACTGACAAAGATAACTTGGCCAATTGGAGCCTGGGCTTCTTGTGATTCCAGATAAATTGGCTAATTAATACGTCTAAGTTATCAAAAAACTTTTTCGGAACTTGCAGAATCACACTTGAAAAGACAAATAGCAGTAGCGGAAGGATCGTCATTTTGACCACAGCAGACCTTCCTATAATAGACATGAGAGTCTCCTGCCATTTAAGTAACAATGCTTGTATTTTTTTTTTTAGAACATTCATGTGATTCAGTTGAAACAAATCTGCCGAACTCGGAGATACGTATATACCAAGATATCTAATGGGATGCGAGCCTGAAGACGCAACACGAATACCTTGCGGCAGGACCGACATCCCTGCATTATACAACAAAGCCTCTGATTTAGATTGATTAATTTTGTAGCCCCCTAGCTCGGAGAATGCCCTAATTTTTGCAAATGATCCATCGATATTCTGTTGTTCCACACTAAGATATAAGATCATATCGTCTGCAAATAGTTTTACTTTGGGAGCATGAGGTAGAGGGGTTAGAATATTTAAGTCCTGTCGAATCGCTGCAGCTAACGGCTCAATGAAAAGTGCAAACAAAACTGGAGAGAGAGGGCAATCCTGTCACGTGCCTCGCGTAATTTGTACTGATCCTACTGTCTGGGCATTGACTGAAATTATTGCTTGAGCCCCTGTATAGAGAGTCTGTATAATCTGAATAAATTTCCCAGGAAAACCTGCATCTAGCCTAGGTAGAAGTATTGTATCTAGATATTTTTGGATTTGTAAATCATTTACATGTTTTTCCTCTATATATAGCTTAACGTAGTGTGAGAGAAATACTTTTTCAATCTCCTTAGAATGCATGACCATCCTACCCTGCTCTTCATCGAAGATGGCTTTTACTAAGTTAATACTGTCACGCTTTTTGATCGACCAAGCAAGAAATCTACTGGCATGCTCACTTTCTTCATATTGACGTTGATAACTAGTATGTCTATTAAGTATTTCCTTAGAAAAAAATACATGTCTTAGATTAGCCTGGGCCCTTGCCAACCCTTGTAGTCTCCGGACTAGAAAATAGTTGCTTTTTTCTTAATGCCTGTTCTAGCTCATTTTGCAGTTTAGAGCTCTTTTCGCGAGCTGTTCTACCTAGATGGGCTTTGAATGGGATAGCCTCCCCTCGTATAAAGGCCTTGACTGCCCACCCAAATATAAAAAACAGGGGCGGATCCCTTATTTATCTCCAAAAAATTTGTTACTAATACTTTGAGGTTAGTTACCCAGTCTTCATCTGCCAAAAGCGACCTATCAAGGCGCCATTGTGAATGACGATGCTGATTAGCCGAATCCTTGAAGTCATCAAAATCGATCCAAGGGACTGAATGGTCTGAGAAAGAGTTTACGAGTATTCCTGTTCGATGATATTTTAATCTAAATGAGACCAGAATAAAATCAATTCTTGATGCCGTAATATACATTTGAGACTAACACGTGTACTCTTTAACATACAGATGGTCAGCTCGCCACGCATCTACTAAACCTAACTCTTGCATCAGTTTTGCCAGAAATTGAGACGTTTTTGGTTTCTTCTGTGCTTTATTCTTACGTGATGAGTCCCACAAAGTATTTGGCATAACATTAAAGTGCCCTCCTATTATAAAATACCCTTGAAGAAGGGAAAGATGCATACATAGTGTCTGCATTGGCTTTATATCATCCTCTATCGGACCATAATAGTTTATGAAATGGGCTACCTTATCTACTATTGTTGTGGAGACTACTTCCATCCCGTCTGTGGGTCTCGAAGCACCCTATTTATTTTCCCTACGAATCTCCTGGAGAACAAGATTGCCACGCCTCATACTGTGGAATACACTGAAGCATAAAAAGAATTGGCAATGTATGGCGGAAGTCTAGGTAGCTTAGTATTAAGCTTTAAATGTGTCTCCTGTACAAGAAGCACTTGAACCTGTGCTGTTTCCAGCCAACTAAGCGCAGCACATAATTTCACATTGTTATTGGCCCCATTCAAATTACATGAGGCTACTCTTAATTTAGATTCCATCCTTACACAAAATGTTATTCCTTCCTGCTAAATCCCATCGCCCTCGTACTACTAGTTTAACTAAACTTTTGTCTTGTGTTTTTTCTTCAGGCAAGCAATTAAGTTGGGTGACTAGCACTTGCATTTTTTGTTCTAACTCCCCTTTGAACCCCCCCATTCCCCCTTTGAAACTCTCCCCCTCCCTTCACCTCCCTACCCCGACAGATCCAACCCGTCATGAATCCATCGGACAGTGCACCAACCCCCTCCCTGTACCCAAAAAAACAACATTGGGGTGCATTGACGTGGCACCGGTAGAGCCTTCGCCTCAAAAAGAGCAGCAAGGCGGAGGAACCACACTGACACCGGCATACAAATGCTAATCGTCCAATCGGAAAAAAAATACCTTGAACGGCTCTGCCACTTTCCCCCACCCTCTCCCCTCTCCCCTTGCCCCTCCCCCTCTGTACATTTCACATGGCAGGTACGGGGTCTCAGCTGCTCGGTTCAGTACGGCACGATCATCAGCGCATCTCGTCCGCTCGCCATTGCTGCTCCAGGCAGAAGCTCTTAGTCACGGAGCATGACGGGAGCTCCACGTGCTTTTGCACAGAGAGTTGTTGGTGGAGTGCTCTGTCTGGCGGTTGGTCCTGTGTGTTGTGGCACGAGTGCAAGTTGGTGGTTTGGACGCCATACACCCTATGCGTGTTGGGAACATCGTAAGAATAAACAAAGAAATGTTTAGGTAACAACTAAACTTTCAAAAAACAAATCACCATAGAGAAGACTGTGTGGTATGCAAATTACCGTGCATACTGGAAAAAATAAACCTGTTTGGGCTATAGGCAGCCATGTTGCAATAAGGCCATGTTAAAGGGTGGCATTGTCAAGACTTTACTGGAGAAGTTTTTGAGTTCTGCGCACTTTGTAAAGTTGTGCAAGAAGGAGGGGTTGTGGGGGCCGGCTGGGAGGCAAGTGCAAACCAGGTTTGGTAAACACGAGAAGCGCGCCCCTCTAGGTTTCTCACATCCCGGGCCCCCTCTCCCCAGCTTAACAGGGATTTTTGATTAAGTTGGTAGTCAAGCGAGTTGTTTTTGGTGAATTCTATTTCTATGGGGTTACACACTGATAAGTCCAATAATTGACCCTGTTACGTAGCAGCCTTCTTGTGTAAGGACTGTCTCTAGTGAAAGACGTGAGTTGTGCGTGAAGGGTGGCAGTAGTGCTATTTGAAAATAAAAATGGGCCGGAGCCCAAAGCCCTCTGCTGAACACACGGCTGCTGAAATTAAATGTGTGAACACAGACAACTGAGGCAGCGGAATCCTCAACCCATCTTGGGCCTTATTCAATCCTGTTAAAACCACTCCTTGCACCTCAAGCTCACTCTTGCAGCTTTCTGCTTTCTCTCATTGTGATGCCTCTTCATTTGCTTTTCCACCGACCGTCCCATGTTTCTTTTCCCCACAGTAAATGCTTGAGGCAGAAAAATAAGTGCCGCCCCTCAAAATAAGGGACATTGCTCCCCAACGGAAACAACAGGCACAAGTTAAGCACTGGGTGCTAGGGACTGTGGGCACAAGCAGTTCCGGTCAATGAAATTGCTTGAAGATCTTGTTATATTTAAATACAGTCAGCAGACTAATACCTCTGGACATTTCCAAAGAAAAAAGGTGAATGTTGCCTGACCAAAAAAAAAAAATGCAATTTCGATTAATTGGGGGCCTTTTTGATTGGAGTATTGCTCTGTGTGGTTTAATGTCATGCCCCCTGGTCAGGAAATCACATACAATTTAATATTTCTGACTTTTTGGTGGAAGTTGTATTTTGAGAACACCAAAAAAAAAACTGCTTTTGTAGTGCCCGTGCAAAATATTCAGTAGAGTGTTTATTGTTTCCATTATAAACGTGTTAGACGCTGGCAAGTTTTGAGTGTACTTTGTCGGCAGAAAAGAAGGAGTACACGCAGAAAGGGCCTTGTGATAATTTAACAGTATTTAATTTTCATGCCATAAAACCAGAACATCACCAAAAGAACAAAAGGCAGCAGAAGTGATTTCACGCACCATTTAACCCACAAATTTAGTACAAGAATGGCCCCTTTGCCACAACATTCAATTTACTGCTCATGGGCTCCAGTAAACGTTGAACTTCGGTACGACGGTCCAGGATAGGGCAAAGGAAACTAAAGGGGGATTTAGGGTTAGCAGAGGCTACTCTTTACTGACGCCAGTGCATGAAACCGAAACTGCAAGAACACCAGGCATATTTATTGCAACAATAAGGTTACTATTGGCCCCCTCAAACATGCTAACAGGTGTTGCTCACATGGTTTGGGCAAGGTAGTTTGGTAGGTGGTTTTCAGGGTAGCTTGCAGTCCAGCTGGTTTTCAAAGGTTTAATATTAGATGTTAAGCAGTGATGGGCAAGCTATTTGGAAGGCTGACCCATTTAAAAAAAAAAAAAAAAGACTCAAGTGAAATTTAACAGGGTGAAACTCATTAATGGTACACAGCCATGGGAGTACCTAATAGGCATCGAGTTTAGTATTTGACCTTGCACGATTTATAATAACCTCACCTTTTGAATTAAAGATGGCATTGCGTATTTAGAGCTTTACGTTCCAGGACCTGGCATGCACCAAGCTGCATGTCAAGGAGAAGGGCTCCCCCTGGGGGGTCAGAAGCCCACACTGTCTTAAAAAAAAAAAAAAAACACACCATGACTACCGGTGTTTGAGGCGCAAGAGTGGGTGCGTGCTTCCAGGCGGCTGGCCCGCATTGGCCTTGACAAAGAAATCCTTGGATAGTTGGTACAGAGATGAGGGCGAGCGGGCATGTGCCAAATGGGGCATCTACAGGCGGAGGCAAGAGCAGCATCATCAGGTCTCTAGAGGGTGCCTCGGGGGACTGGGGCATGCACCCTGGATATAGCGGCATGATGTTATGCATGTCTCACAAGGCTCCTGTGTTAGCGGCATTTAAGAATGAAGGCTGCTCTGGGGTAACCTGATACATACATCCCGATAATAAGTCTGAGCAACACATTCGACAGACCGGCGTCCTCGTGAGGGCCATCATCTATTTATTAGGTCCTTTGGAGGATGCCAAAGGGGGTACATCATACGGTGCAGGATAGCTAAGGGCGTAAACTTGACAACAGTAATGCATGGTCCTTTGGAGGATGCCAAAGGGGGTACCTAGGGAAGGTCGCTTCCCCTGCTGCTGCAGCTCCACCTGCCCAGGCTCCTGACACCTCCCAGAAAGTCCAGCTAAAACCGTAAGCCCCTCCCCACCGCCCAGCCCCTCGCCCAGCCCCACGCTACTCACCTCTCTATCCCTGAACTTCTGTCTTCTGCCTTCCGCTCTCTCCTCCAACCTTTCTCCGCACCTCTGCTGTCCATTTCCCTTCGCTTTCTCCTCCTTCTGGTAGCCATCTTCCTCTGCTCTCTGCTCCTCTCCTGCAGCCCACTTGCTGCAGGTTCTGCTCTTCCTCTGTGCCCTGCTCCTCTTCCTCACCGCTTTCTCTTCCTGCATTGCTCTTCATCTGTGTTCTTCATTTCTCCTCTGCAACCCGTCCTGCGTGTTCTTTCTTCATCTGTGTTCTTCATTTCTCCTCTTCCTCACCGCGTTCTCTTTTGCTTTGCTCTTCATCTGTGTTCTTCATTTCTCCTCTTCCTCACCGCGTTCTCTTCCTGCTTTGCTCTTCATCTGTGTTCTTCATTTCTCCTCTGCACCCCGTCCTGTGTGTTCTTTCTTCATCTGTGTTCTTCATTTCTCCTCTTCCTCACCGCGTTCTCTTCCTGCTTTGCTCTTCATCTCTGTTCTTCATTTCTCCTCTGCACCCCATCCTGCTTGTTCTTTCTTCATCTGTGTTCTTCATTTCTCCTCTTCCTCACCGCGTTCTCTTCCTGCTTTGCTCTTCATCTGTGTTCTTCATTTCTCCTCTTCCTCACCGCGTTCTCTTCCTGCTTTGCTCTTCATCTGTGTTCTTCATTTCTCCTCTGCACCCCGTCCTGCGTGTTCTTTCTTCATCTGTGTTCTTCATTTTTCCTCTTCCGCACCGCGTTCTCTTCCTGCTTTGCTCTTCATCTGTGTTCTTCATTTCTCCTCTGCACCCCGTCCTGCGTGTTCTTTCTTCATCTGTGTTCTTCATTTCTCCTCTTCCTCACCGCGTTCTCTTCCTGCTATGCTCTTCATCTGTGTTCTTCATTTCTCCTCTTCCTCACTGCGTTCTCTTCCTGCTTTGCTCTTCATCTGTGTTCTTCATTTCTCCTCTGCACCCCGTCCTGCGTGTTCTTTCTTCATCTGTGTTCTTCGTTTCTCCTCTTCCTCACCGCGTTCTCTTCCTGCTTTGCTCTTCATCTGTGTTCTTCATTTCTCCTCTTCCTCACCGCGCTCTCTTCCTGCTTTGCTCTTCATCTGTGTTCTTCATTTCTCCTCTGCACCCCGTCCTGCGTGTTCTTTCTTCATCTGTGTTCTTCATTTCTCCTCTGCACCCCGTCCTGCGTGTTCTTTCTTCATCTGTGTTCTTCATTTCTCCTCTGCACCCCGTCCTGCGTGTTCTTTCTTCATCTGTGTTCTTCATTTCTCCTCTTCCTCACCGCGTCCTCTTCCTGCTTTGCTCTTCATCTGTGTTCTTCATTTCTCCTCTGCACCCCATCCTGCTTGTTCTTTCTTCATCTGTGTTCTTCATTTCTCCTCTTCCTCACCGCGTTCTCTTCCTGCTTTGCTCTTCATCTGTGTTCTTCATTTCTCCTCTTCATCACCGCGTCCTCTTCCTGCTTTGCTCTTCATCTGTGTTCTTCATTTCTCCTCTGCACCCCGTCCTGCGTGTTCTTTCTTCATCTGTGTTCTTCATTTCTCCTCTGCACCCCGTCCTGCATGTTCTTTCTTCATCTGTGTTCTTCATTTCTCCTCTGCACCCCGTCCTGCGTGTTTTCTTCATCTGTGTTCTTCATTTCTCCTCTTCCTCACCGCGTTCTCTTCCTGCTTTGCTCTTCATCTGTGTTCTTCATTTCTCCTCTTCCTCACCGCGTTCTCTTCCTGCTTTGCTCTTCATCTGTGTTCTTCATTTCTCCTCTGCACCCAGTCCTGCGTGTTCTTTCTTCTTCTGTACTCTTCTCCTCCTCTGCACCCCGTCCTGCTTGTTCTTTCTTCTTTTGTACTCTTCTCTGCGTGTTCCTTCTCTTCTTCTGTGGCCTTCTCCTCATCTTCTGGACTCTTCCCTCCTCCTCTTCTCTGGTCTCTCCTCTTCTTCTTGACTCTTCTCTCCTCCTCTTCTGTGGACTCCCCTCTTCTTCTTGACTCTTCCCTCCTTCCTCTTCTACTCCTCTTCTTCTTGACTCTCCTCTCCTCCTCTTCTGTGGACTCCCCTCTTCTTCTTGACTCTTCCCTCCTTCCTCTTCTACTCTTCTTCTTCTTGACTCTTCTCTCCTTCCTCTTCTACTCCTTTCTTCTTCTTCCTGACCCCTCTCCTCCTCTGTAATCCCCCCTCCCCTATCTTTTTTTTTCCCTTCCCCTCAACTTGACCCCCCCGCCCTCTGCTTTCCCGCCGTCACCTCCCACTCGGCCCCGCCCCCCTGCTCCCATTTGTCGCCCCCCCTCCCACATCCCGCCCCCAGTTGACCCCTCATCCCCTCTCCTCCCTCTTATGGCGGCCGTCTGCGCCCGTCCGCACCTGGACCGCGCCCAGCGCCATGACCCCTGGCCCCCAGCACTCCCAAACCCCGCATCACCTCTACGACCCCACCTCGCTCCACGCGCTCAACCCAGGATGCTCCAGAACATGCTTCCAAGCCAACCCTAAACACACCCATGGACCTTTCGCATGCACCACCTGCAAACTCACCTTCCACCGCGACTGCACCCCGCCCGGCCGCCCACGCGCCAATAACTACCTCAAATGCATCCTCATCAACGCACGCTCTGTCCACAAGCACGCCATTGAACTATGGGACCTTCACCTTCATCACTGAGACCTGGATGAACGCCTCCTCGGCCCCCGACATCGCCATAGCCATCCCTGACAGATACAAGATCACCAGGAGAGACCGCACCAACCAAGTCGGTGGAGGAATCACCATTGTTTTCAAGGACTCCATCAGCGTCACCACCTCCACCGAAGACACCCCCCTCGCCGCCGAACACATGCACTTCCAGATCCACACCGACCCCAGGACCACCCTCAGAGGAACTCTCATCTACAGACCCCCTGGACCACGCGCCCTCTTCAGCGAATCCATCGCTGACTTCATCTCCCGCACGCCCTTGCCTCGCCAGACTACATCCTCCTCGGTGACCTCAACTTCCACCTGGAGCAGAACAACGACCCCAACACCACCACCCTGCTCGACAACCTCGACAACCTCGGTCTCAAGCAACTGGTGAACACCCCCAACCACATCGCCGGACACACGCTCGACCCCATCTTCTCCGCCAGCAACCATGTATCCTTCAGCCACTCCTCCGTAATACACTGGACTGACCACAGATGTGTCCACTTCTCCTTCAGACGCAAGACTCTCCACCTCTGCACACAACCCATCCCACGCAGACATTGGAACAAAATCCCCACGGAACAGCTTCTCTCCACTCTCAGCGACAACCAACCCACCCTCTCCACCGACCCCTAGGACGCAGCCCTCAGCCTCACTCATTGGATCACCAACTGCGCAGACTACCTCGCACCCCTCAAAGGCCTCCCAAGACAGACCAGCACCAGGAAATCTCAATGGTTCACAGACACCCTAAAGGAATCCCAAAAAAACTGCCGTACCCTCGAGAAAGCCTGGCGCAAGGACCACACCGCAGAAAACATGTCTGCCCTCAAAAACGCCACCCGCGAACACCATCAGCTGATCCGCGCCACCAAAAGAACTTCCTTCACAGACAGACTGGACAAGAACACTCACAACAGCAAAGAACTCTTCAACATCGTCAAAGAGCTCTCCAATCCTAACGCCAACTCCAACTCCATCACGCCCTCACAAGACCTCTGCAACTCCCTCCCTACCTTCTTCCATCGTAAGATCACCGACCTACACGACAGCTTCGGACACCAGACCCAGCCAACCACCACAGAACCTACAACCCCAACCATCACCCTCAACACCTGGACTCACATCAGCGCGGAGGAGACCAAAGCTACCATGAACTCCATCCACTCCGGTGCCCCCTAGGACCCCTGCCCACACTTCATCTTCAACAAAGCCGACGACATCATCGCGCTGCATCTCCAGACCATCATCAACTGCTCGTTTGCTTCTGCCACCTTCCCCCAGAGCTGGAAACATGCGGAAGTCAACGCCCTACTGAAGAAACCTACGGCGGACCCCAACGACCTGAAGAACTTCCGCCCCATCTCGCTCCTCCCCTTCCCTGCCAAAGTCATCGAGAAGACCGTCAACAAGCAACTGACCAACTTCCTTGAAGACAACAACCTACTCGACCCCTCTCAGTCCGGATTCCGAGCCAACCACAGCACAGAAACCGCCCTCATCTCAGTCACACACAACATCAGAACTCTGTTGGACAACGGAGAAACAGTCGCCCTCATCCTCCTCGACCTCTCGGCTGCCTTCGACACCGTCTGCCACCGAACCCTAACATCCCGCCTGCGCTCCACCGGTATCCAAGGACTGGCCCTGGACTGGATCACCTCTTTCCTCTCCAACCACTCCCAAAGAGTCTACCTCCCTCCATTCCGCTCAGACCCCACCGAGATCATCTGCGGCGTCCCACAAGGCTCCTCGCTCAGCCCGACTCTCTTCAATGTCTACATGAGCCCCCTCGCTGACATCGTACACAAACACAACATCATCATCACCTCCTACGCCGACGACACTCAGCTGATACTTTCCCTCACCAAGGACCCCACTGGCGCCAAGACCAACCTGCAAGATGGAATGAAAGACATCACAGAATGGATGAAACTCAGCCGTCTGAAACTGAACTCAGAAAAAACGGAAGTCCTCATCCTCGGAAACACCCCGTCCGCCTGGGATGACTCGTGGTGGCCCACGGCCCTAGGCACCGCACCAACCCCCTCAGACCACACACACAACCTCGGTTTCATCCTGGACCTGCTTCTCACCATGACCAAACAAGTCAACGCCGTATCATCTTCCTGCTTCCTCACTCTCCGCATGCTCCGAAAGATCTTCCGCTGGATCCCCGCCGACACCAGAAAAACTGTGACCCACGCCCTCGTCACAAGCCGCCTGTACTACGGAAACACCCTATATGCAGGAACCACCGCTAAACTCCAGAAACATCTGCAGGGAATACAAAATGCCCCCGCCCGCCTCGTCCTAGACATACCCCTCAACAGCCACATCTCCGCCCACCTGAGACACCTGCACTGGCTTCCCGTCAACAAAAGGATCACCTTCCGGCTCCTCACCCACGCACACAAAGCCCTCCACAACAAGGGACCCGAATACCTCAACCGTCGCCTCAGTTTCTACATGCCCACCTGTCAACTTCGCTCCGCCAACCTCGCACTCGCCGCCGTCCCTCGCATCCGCCGCACCACGGCAGGTGGGAAATCCTTCTCCTACCTGGCAGCCAAGACATGGAACTCCCTCCCCGCCAACCTCAGGACCACCCAGGACCACCCTGCATTCCGGAGGCAGCTCAAAACCTGGCTCTTCGAGCAGCAGTAACCCCCTCCCCCTAGCGCCTTGAGACCCTCACAGGTGAGTATCGCGCTTTATAAATGTTTTGATTTGATTTGATCATACGGTGCAGGATAGCTAAGGGCTTAAACGTGAAAACAGTAATGCATGGTTTAATAGTGGCAAGGAACAGGTCAAGGAAAGCTACAAGTTTGCAAGGTATACCTCCAGCCACACTTTCTCAGCAAGGGAAGCCTGCATGCACACAAGATACCCTAGAGAAGTTAAATGGACACAAAACAAAGGTACTCACTCATGAGGGCCGTTAGAGGTGTCCATTTAGTTTGCCAATGGTGTGCTAATTCACATGTAAATAATAAGTGTCTGTGTCCCTCCCTCCATGTTTCCTTTCATGTACTGTATCTTCGAGCGGAGATGACACACTGAAGGACCAAAGAGGATCTGGTCGGTCCAGCACAGATCCGTGTGGACAGAACAGACTGCAGCGGGTGCAATGGGGAAAAATCCAGAGGAAGCACAACTCATGTCAACCTCCCACAGCCACAGCAGATTGCTAACCCAGCGCTCGTTTTATTGAAGGGCATTTCCATGATAAACGGTAACTGCTGACAACTCATTGCAACAACCTCTAATGAGGCCAGGAATTTAAAAAAAAAAAAAAAAAAAAAAGAAAAAACCCTGCCCCAAGGATCCAGGAGGCATGCGTTATTCGAAGCCGAACACAGCACATTCGGGCTGCATCCGTGAAGAATAAAGATGGGTGAAAGGCTGTCACAAGGACGGTGCAGCAAAATCGGTGGTCCTTGGGAGGCCTGACGGCCGGGACACTGAGGCGCTCTGGTGAAGATCTGAAAGGTAACCGAGGGCGGCACTAAAGAGATGAGAAGGAGCAAAACCCAAAGAACGAAAGGGGGAGCCGCCTGGGGACATAAGCCCCTCAGGCGGCGTGGCGGAAAAAGGGGCACGTTGGTTGGTAAAGAAGGCACACCGGTGGGCCGGAGAAAGGATACTTCCCTGGGGATGCCTTACGGCAGGGTAAGTAGGCCTGTGGGGGAGTAAGCGGAGCACGGCACTCGCGGCCCAGACCCGACGGTTGGCAGGGTACAAAATGGACAGACAAGGTAACAAGTTGAGCCTAACAGCACTAAGAGGCTACCCCCCTCACGATCAGAGTAAAGAACCAACAAAAATAGATATCCCCAAAAAGCCGCATGGAGGAGATGACCTCAACAACAATAGGTGTCAGAATTATGACAAGCAAATTACAATGACTTGATTGATTTATAACAGAGAGGATGTCATGCAGCAAAGTTATGAGTCTGGAGAAATGATTTATGTATGACCTATCAACTGTGATTTATGACCTGTCTCCAAATTACGGTTTACAAGCATAACAAAAGCAATGTGTGGCACTCAGAATGATTTATGACATTGTATTAATTTATGGCCTTGTCATTTTAATTTATGACTGAACAATGTGAGCTATGAGGTCAAAGGTTGTGTCGCAAGAGTCTATGCATGTAATAAAACTGTGGCCCAGTATTCCCACAATGTAATGCAAACACACTCTGTTGTTGTGAATTTGTTCATAAACGTATATGGGGAATTACAGTATTTGGAGTGGGCCAAGTGCGGGGGTTATGGCAGAGGCCGCCCCTGCAGGGGGCATCAGGGGCCAGCGCATTAACCGCCGCCGGGGACCCGGAAATTACATTTCCAAGCCGCCTCAGCGGCAAAACAACAAAGGACATCCGGCATCTCCCTCAAGGGAGAGGGAGGATACCACAAGGACATTTGGCCAATGGGGGCCAGCAAGGGCAAGGAAACTTACAAACCCTCCAATGGGTGACACCGCCCCGCCCTCAGCTTGGGAGGGCGGACTTAAAAGATTCTGCTGCCCAAACAAAAATTACTTTGTGGGCCACGAGGGACAGCGCAGCGCACAGGATAGCGAGACCCACCCACACCGGAACAGCAGCATTGTCGCAGGGCTGAGAGGGCAAGCAGATGGCAGAAAAAGGGCCACGTTGGTTGGTACAGGAGGCACACCGGTGGGCGGTGGGCCGGAGAAAGGATACTTACCTGGGCGTGCCCTATGGGAGGGTAAGTAGGCTGATCGTGGAGTAAGCGGAGCACGGCACTCGCAGCCCAGACCCGCCAGTAGACAGGGTACAAAATGGACAGACAAGGTAGCGAGTTGAGCCTAACAGCACTAAGAGGCTACCCCCCTCACGATTAGAGTAAAGAACCAACAAAAATGGATGACCCCAAAAAGCAGCATGGAGGATGGCCTCAACGACAATAGGTGTCAGAATTATGACAAGCAAATGACAAGGACTTGATTGATTTATAATAGAGAAGATGTCATGCAGCAAAGTTATGAGTCTGGAGAAATGATTTATGTATGACCTATCAACTGTGATTTATGACCTGTCTCCAAATTATGGTGGTTTACAAGCATAACGAAAGTAATGTGTGGCACTCAGAATGATTTATGACATTATATTAATTTATGGCCTTGTCATTTTGATTTATGACTGAACAATGTGAGCTATGAGGTCAAAGGTTGTGTCGCAAGAGTCTATGCATGTAATAAAACTGCGGTCAGTATTCCCACAATGTAATGCAAACACACTCTGTTGTTGTGAATTTGTTCATAAATGTATATGGGGAATTACAGCATTTCGAGTGGGCTAAGTGCGGGGGTTATAGGCCTCTACAGCCCACGCGGATGCGGTGGTGAGGAGAAGATATAAGGGGGTCCACCACTGCCACCGCCCAGGATATTTGTATGTGTGTCGTGTGGCTAACGTAAATGAAATTTTGCAGATCGGACTTTCATTTTGCTATACATTGGTTATTTTCCACTCAACTAGCATTATAAGTGGATTGCGGTATTAATAGTATATTCTCGAATATACTTTAGGCATGTCTGAGAATATTTTCCATCAAATCTAAAGTTTTGACTCTTCAGGAAGAAACTGGAGATTGCCTATAACGGTTTGAGGGCATACGTTTTTGCTGTGCTTAATACATGCTTCTGCTGGTACGCAGCCTTTCTAACGGTTTGTACAGTAATGCATTCCACAAAGCGATTTACCCTTTTTTTTATTTATTTTTTTACTTCAGGTTGAAGACCTAAAAGCTAAGCTCGCCTCTCAAGAAGCCGAACTGCAAGAGAGGAATGAAAACGCTGAGGCGCTGATTACTAAAATAGGGCGCCAGACTGAGAAACTGTGCCAAGAAAAAGCCCTTGCAGATGCCGAGGAGCAAAAGGTCAGTCTAATTCCTCCATTCAAAGCTGTTCAGCTATGTGTAGCACAAAATAAACCCTTGTAGGCGAATCATTTTGAAGAACGTCCTCTCCAGGGGACATCAAATCGGGGGAATTATTTCAGTTGCACGCGTAGAAGCATTTCACACTGCGATTGCCACTTAACCTTTCCCGGCATTGTGCATTTTCCCCCACCGTTCAGCTCTTTTAATGACACGAACTAGCAATAAATACTGACCTCATTTAAGCCGATAATCTTGAGCATCAGATGTATTTGTAATGCATCAAAGGTCATGGAGCCTTCTCTGAACACTTAAGGCTTCCGGGGTGTTTGGGTTATCTCAACAGATTGAATGACTCAGTTGTTAACCAAGTCCATTCCCCGGCCTCACAGCATCCCTTCCAGATTTCAACCCTAATGGGCATGTGTAAATAGGATGTCCCTGCCAAGAGTCTGCAGCCCCAATTGCTCTGGTTGGTGGTATTACCAGAAGCTGTCATTTGTGTCTGCTGTGTAAAAACTGAAAAAAACTTTGGTAGCTGGTCTTTTTTCCTGTGTGGCCTAGAGATACAGTTCATGCGTATTTACATCTAGAGGAAGACAGGAAATGACTACTACTTGTCTGGCCCATGTCCGATCTCAACAGTCAATAATGCTTCTGCGCTCAGTGTTTTGAAAGTGTGCGTGGGGGAGGGGGGGGGGGCAGAAAATATTTCTCACCACACCACTCGTCCCACGCTTTCGCCTCATACGTGATTTCTGTTGTTTCAGCTGAGCCATTCCCATTATGACCAATGGCTGTATCACATTTGCTTATTTTAAAAAAAAAACACCGCACATAAAACAATACCATAAGCCTATTGCTATCCTGACGTCACATTGCGTGCTTGAAAAATTATTGCCTGAAAGAAAAAAAATGCTCAGAGCCGGATTTCGAAAGTGTCGCACGTCAATGATGCCAGTGGTGCTGCTTGTGTCAACAAAGGCCACATGGGCTCCCTCCCCTTCAGGGCCCCCCCACTCAGACCCAAGCCTATCAGTATTTGTGAGATAATGGAAATTATTAAGGGGTGTTCTTATAACATCTTGAAGGGGCCCTGTCATTTTATTATATGCCCCTGCCTTGCGTTATAGTGCAAAGGTGAGCCAGCAGTGACCAGTATTAAATTTGAACTCTAGGTACCGATTCTGATGTGAAGACACCGGCATATGTGTAATCCGTCTAAAATGTGTGATTTCATGTAAATCACTTTACGCATAGATATATGATGTTATCTATTGTTTGCACCCTAGTTTGCTTCTGGTGTCACTTGCTTTGACACAAAGCTTGGTTGGGCTAGTTTAGTTGATCTGGCTTAGTGGCAAACCTTAGTGGAGTCTGCGCTGTTCAGCCCGGACTTGCTCCCTTAGCTTAAATAAACCGGAGGTTATCACAGGTGCACAAACCGATTTTGATACTGAACGTGAACTTTTGGTGCTAACTGCTTTTAGCACAGGAAATTTGACTGGCACTAACGTTTGCACTGCCTTGTACCACAAACCAGCATTTGCATTGAACAAACATCCCAGTGAACATTTAGTAAGCCTAAGACACTATGGTTTCATGCATCAACCTAGCAAACCTCAAATGCTTGAAATGCCAACAATGACTTTATAACTCTCTATCTCATCAGAACATACTCGACAAACCTTCCGTTGGCTCCCCTTCCCCCCAAAAATTAATAATTAGGCTGGGTTTCAGGAGATGGGGTCACTAGGGCTGATATTGGCCAAGGGATGGGGGCCACACGGCCTCCCTCCTCCCCAAAATTAAAATAATTAGGCCAGGCACCAGGGAATGGGGTCCCCGGGTCCGAGATCGGCCAAGGGAGGGGGCCTGCAGGACAAGTGTGGAAGCTAACCCCTGCTGCATATGGCCATAGGCCGTCTGCAGCGCGGGGTTGGGGGTATACGGTTTGGCCTCAGGGCATGGCCACAAGCAAGGTCTTGCGGCCAACACCACTGCACAAGGCTGAAGGCTGTGAGCAGCATGGGGTTGGATGGTTGTAGGGGTTTGTTGCAGGCCTGACCACAGGCCAGGGGTTGGGGAAAATCCCCGCTGCACATGGCCCTGTGGCCAACCACCATCAGTCGTGGTTTGATTAACGTGTAGTAATTAAAACTACTTTACGTTAAAAAAAAAACATAGAAATTCACTGAAAAAAAAGTAAAGATTACAGGGAAGTTATAGTTAGTAAATAGAAGTAAAAAAACATTGAAATTCACAGAAAAAACAAAGGTTACAGGGACGGTATAGTTAGGCTCACATCTCACGCATACAAAACAAGTGAAATTCAGCACTTATAGTTACCTCAGCTAACTATAACTTGCACCCTGGTAATGCACTGCTTATGACCTCACATATTACATCACTCAAGACATGGTCCTTCACCTCAGTGACAACATCACTGATGACATCAATGATGACATCATTCACAAAAAATCTCAAACTTCCACTCATAGCCCCCTACAAACAATTGTATATCCACACACACAACTACTCACAAGTCACTCATACACCCATAGGACTACGGACAGACACGCACGCACTCACTCAAAGCGACTCACTCACCAAACATTACTAAGTCAACTATTCATACTTCAACACAGCTACTTACACACCCACTCACACACGTTTAGCCACTCAGACACCAACTCATACACATGTAGAACCATTCACAAAAGCAAATGGCATACCCACACAGCTACTAATATACCCACTCACTCACCCATACAAGCAGTCACACACCAACACACTCCGCTATCTAGTCACAGACACTCACTCTCCCATACAGACACTTACTCGCAAAGTAACTCACTTGTACAACAACTACCACACCCAGTCACTCACCCGTACAATGAATGACACACCCAGTCAGTCAACCATGCAGACACTAACACACCAACTCACTTACTGAGTACTACTTACACATCCACCTATTCTCCCATAGTCACTGATACACCCTGTCACTTAAGTATACAGTCACTCATACACCCAATTATTCACCCATACAGTCACTCACTCACCAATACAGTCACTAACACATCCACTAACTCATCCATACAACCATTCACACACCAACTCACTCACTTATGCAGCAACTCATACGTCTACTCACTCACCAATGCACACATTGACACAGCTAGTGAGTAACTGATATAGCTACTCACACATCCATCCACTCTCCCATAAAGTCACTGACACACCCACACGCTTATGCAAAAACCTAGTGATACATCCACTCACTCACCCGTACAGGCACTGACTCACCCACTAACTCACTGATACAGTCACAAATAAACTCCATCACTCACTCATACAAGCAAACACGCAACCAGTCACCCATACAGCCACACCCACTCACACATCTATACAGCCACTTACCCTCACTGGATGATGTCATCATTGATGTCACTTGAGATGTCATCAGTAATGCCATCTGTGATGTCACTGACCATGTCTTGAGTGATGTAATATGTGAGGCCATAAGCAGTGCATTACAGGAGTTCACGTTCTAGTTAGCAGAGGTAATTACAACTGCTGAATTTCACTGGTTTTGTACGTCTGAAATGTGAGCCTAACTAGAATGTCTCTGTACCCTTAGGTTTTTTCAGTGAATTTCCATGTTTTTTTAACTCTGTTTCCTAACTATAACCTTCCTGTAACCTTTTTTTTCAGTGTATATAACCTACTGGCGGTTGCCAGTTTGTAGTTATAATTAAGACCATGTTTCCATAGAAAAAGTGTTTTTTGACTTGCCTATAATGCCTTAGGCCATGAGGTATAGTTACTTGAAATAACTAACTATAACTGCTGAATTTCTCTGGTTTTGTGCGAGTAAGTTCCGAACCTAACTATAACATCCCTGTAACCTTTGTTTTTTTCAGTAGTTAGGTTCTGAATTTACTCGCACAAAACCGGAGAAATTCAGCAGTTATAGCTAGCTGACCTAACTATAACGTAAGTCCCCACAATGCACTGCTTATGACCTCACATATTACATAACTCATAACATGGTCAGTGACATCACTGATGACATCGTCCCATGATTATGAGTGTTTTCCAGAAGTTACTGAGTGTTAAACGTGTATACTAAGGTAAGTGGCTGTGGGAGTGCCTGAATGGGTGAGTGAGTGGGTGTGTAAGTGGTGTACAGAAGAGTGAGTGGGAATGTGAGAGACTGTACAGATGAGTGAGCTGGTGTCTGCGTTTTTGTATGAATGAGTGAGTGGGTGTGTTAGTGGGGATATAAGCAAGTGAGTGCCTGTGTGAGTATCTGTATGGATGATTGAGTGGGTGTGTAAGTGGCTGTATGGGTGTGTGAATGGGTGTGTGGTGAGTGGCTATACGAGTAAGTCAGTGTGAAGCAGATTGTATGGGAAAGTATGTGATAGTGAGTATATGTGTTAGTATATGTGTGAGTAACTGCATTGGTGAGTGAGTGGCTGTATGGGTAAGTGAGTAGGTGTGCGAGTAGCTGTATGGATGACTGATTTAGTATGTGAGTGGCCGAATGGATGTATGAGTGGGTGTGTATGTATGTCTGTATGATTGGATGTGTGAGTGGCTGTGTTGGTCAGTGAGAAGGTGCATGGGTGGCTGAATATGTGAGTTAGTGGTTTAACTACTGGATGTGTGGGTAAGTTGATGTGTGAGTGGCTCTATTGTTCAGTGGCTAGGTGTGTGAGTGTTTATATGGGTCTTTGAATGCATATGTCAGTGGTTGTGTCGGAGTGGATGTATGAGATATTACATGGGTTGGATGTGGGTGTGTGAGTAGTTCTGTGGATGATGGCATTAGTGATTTCACTGACCATGTCATGAGTGATGTAATGAGTGAGGTCATAAGCAGGTCATTGCGGGGCATAAGTTATAGTTAGGTCAGTTACTATAACTGCTGAATTTCTCTGATTTTGTACGTTTAGAAAGTGAGTCTAACTATAAAGTCCCTGTAACCTTGGCTTTTTTCTGTGAATTTCTAAGGTTTTTAAAATGTTATTTCCTAACTGTAACGTCCCTGTAATCTTTGGGGTTTTTTCAGTGAATTTCTAAGGGTTTTTAAATTCTATTTCCTAACTATAACGTCCCTGTAACTTTTGTTCTTTTCAGTGAATTTCAATGTTTTTTTAAATCCTTTTTCCTAATTTTTTTAGTGGTTTCTAATATTTGTATAATTTGTTCCTCTAAGCGTATAGTATGTATTAGAGATATAAAATATGTTTCTGTTGAAATAATGTTTCAGTCTTAGTCACTTTATTTGTTTAGTAAATTAAATACAGGTTATTAAATATTTTTTTAAGTTGCTGAAACACTATGGCAATTTTCATTATTGTGCTGTAATCACTGCATTTTTTAATATACTTATAAATATATAGTATATGTAATGTTTCACAGTAGGGATTTACCAATAGCATGTTTAAATTATCTTTCGGAATGGTTTTTGTATGGAAACTATTTTGCAAATCAATGTTCTATGTTTGCGGCGACCCGGGATGTCATATGAAATTGTCAACCGCAATTAACATGTGGTTTTCAAATAGTGGAAATCATATATATACACATATTGTAGAGAGTGTTTGGTTATAGGGGTTTCCTAACATGATGTATACAGTTTTCTTTCTGTAGTAGGTTTTATAGGAAAGTACTTTTCCGTCAGTCGTGGTGATGTTGTTAATCGCGATGAATGAGTGCTTTTCAAATAGTGTAAAACACATATATGCAGAAAATAAAAACAGTGTTTGCTTATAGGGGCTTACTAACATAATGTTTACAGTTTCCTTTTTGTACAAGGTTTTGTAGGAAAGTACTTTTCTAGAGTTTTTGCATTTTTGCAGTGACTCAGTCAGTCGTAGTGACGTTGCTAACCATGACGACGGCATGATTTTCAAATAGTGTAAAACACATACATAAAAATATTGGAGACAGTGTTTGGTTATAGCGGTTTAGTAATATAAAATTTACAGTTTCCTTTTTGTATTAGGTTTTGTAGGAAAGTACTTTTCTAATAATTTTTGTGTTTCCGCGGTGACTCCAGCAATTGTGGTGATGTCGTTAACCATGACGACAGTGTGGTTTTCAAATAGTGTAAAACACATACATACAGATATGGGAGACAGTATTTGGTTATGGGGTTTACTAGTATAATGTTTACAGTTTCCTTTTGTTATAAGGGCCCTTGCTATGAGTGTGACAGTCTTGAAACTGCCACACTCACGATGGCGGTTGGACTGCCGCCAGTGTGGCAGTCCGGCCACCATATTACGACCATGGCGGAGTCGCCACAGTCGGACTGCCGGCACTGCCAGGTTCCCGCCGGTTGACAGACTGGGGGTGCCGGTGGTCTTAATCTGCCAGGGCAGTGCTGCAAGCAGCTGCCCTTGGGATTACGACTCCCCTCTCCACCGGCTTTTACATGGCAGTTCCACCGTCATGCAATGGCAGGCATAGACTGGGTGCCAGAGGTCCCATGGGGGCCCCTGCACTGCCCATGGCCACTGCACTGCCCATGCAATTGGCATGGGCAGTGCAGTGGCCCCAAAGGACATCCCTGTCACGCTTTTCACTGCCCGAATTACGGGCAGTGAAAAGCGCGACGGTGCTGTCACACCCAACGTACTGCAACATTGCCGCCAGCTGTTTCCGCCTGCTGGCCCGGCAGGAAACTCGTAATAGGGCCAGCGGGCGGAAAACCGGAGTGGCGGTTTTCCGACCCAAAGAGTTTGGGGCACAGCCTCCGCCAAACCCTTAATAAGGCCCTAGGTGTCGTAGAAAAGTACTTTTCTAGTAATTTTTACATTTCCACAGCGACTCCAGCAGTCACGGTGACATAGCTAACTACAAAAGCTGCATGGTTTTCAAATATGGTAAAACACATATATACAGATATTGGAGACTGTGGGCCTGATTTTAACCTTGGCGGACGGCGGAGGCCGTCCGCCAAGGTTCCGCCGCCAAATGACCGCACCGCGGTCACAAGACCGCGGCGGCCATTCTAACATTTCCTCTGGGCCGGCGGGCGCTCTCCAAAAGAGCGCCCGCCGGCCCAGAGGAAATGCCCCTGCAACGAGGACGCCGGCTCAGAATTGAGCCGGCGTAGTTGCAGGGGTGCGACGGGTGCAGTTGCACCCGTCGCGTATTTCAGTGTCTGCAAGGCAGACACTGAAATACTTAGCGGGGCCCTCTTACGGGGGCCCCTGCCGTGCCCATGCCATTGGCATGGGCACGGCAGGGGCCCCCAGGGGCCCCGCGTCACCCCCTACCGCCATCCTGTTCATGGTGGGTTGCCCGCCATGAACAGGATGGCGGTAGGGGCTGTCAGAATCCTCATGGCGGCGGAGCGCGCTCCGCCGCCATGAAGGATTCCCCCGAGCAGCGGTAAGTCGGCGGGAGCCCGCCGACTTGCTGCTTCTGACCGCGGCTGAACCGCCGCGGTCAGAATGCTCATGGGAGCACCGCCAGCCTGTTGGCGGTGCTCCCGTGGTCGGTGGCCCTGGCGGCCACCGGCCGCCAGGGTCAGAATGACCCCCTGTGTTTGGTTATAGGGGTTTACTGTGATGATGTTTAAACTTTTCCTTGTGGACTTATTTGAAAGGAAACAATTTTTATTGCATTTCTGAGCTTCACAGCAAAACACATTATTGAGAAGATTATGTGACTGAAAAAAAAAGTAATTTGATTGGAATAGAGAGTTTTCAAGCATTTTAGATAGAACCCCACCCATTTTTCTGTTCATGTATCTTCCATTTGGGTTCTTGATTCATTCTGAGAAGGTCTGTCTGCTAATATAGAAGCAGTCTGTTTAGTGGTTTGCATTTGGAGTTTTTCAAAACTCTGAAATGGCAAAAGGAGGCAGCCAAGAACACCAGGTGCCGCAGCGAGCACAAGAACAGCACATTGAAGACCAGGAGAATGAAGACTCTGGAGATGAAAGGGCTTCTATGAGAAGAGACAGTGTTGCGTGGGAATTCTTCACAGTACCATCTGGAAAGTGAGACTGTGGCTAAAATTATAGGGTTTGAAAAAAATGAGTGCATGGTTCAATGTATCTGTGTGTAAATATGTACATCATTGTGAGTAATTGCATTGATTAATTCTTGTGTGGGTGAGTGACTAGGTGCATCAGTGTGTATATGGGTTAGTTACTGGTTGCACCAGTTTCTGTATGGGTGAGTGATTGGGTGCATCAGTGACTGTATGTGTAAGTGATTGGGTGCATCAGTATCTGTGTGTAACTGGGTGCATCAGTGTGTGTGTATGGGTGACTGGGTGCATCAATGTGTGTAATGTTGAGTGATTGGGTGCACCAGTGTCTGTATGGGTGGTTGCATGAGTATTGTATAGGTGATTGACTGAGTGTGTCAATAGTGTATGGGTGATTCACATAGTGCATGAGTGGTGTATACTTGACTGAGTGAGTGTATGATTGCATGTAGGAGTGAGTAACTAAGTGCATGTAGGGATTAGCGTGTGGGTGCATGAATGGTTCTATTGGGTGAGTGAGTAGGTACAGGACTGCCTTTATGGGTGAGTGAGTGAATGCATGAGTGCATGTAGGGGTGAGTGATTGCACAAGTGTGTTTATGGGTGAGTGACTAAGAGCATGACTGCATGTATAGGCGAGAGAGTGCAACAGTGTGAGTATGTGTGAGTGAGTGGTGTGTGGGTTAGTGAGTGAGTGTATAACTGGTGTGTGGGCGAGTGACTAAGTGTATGAGTGGTGTATGGGTGATTTACTGATTGTATGAGTACATGTAAGGGTGAGCGAGTGCATGAGTGTGTGTATGCGTGGTTGACTGAATGCATACGTGCATATATGAGTGAGTGAGTGGGTACTTGAATACATGTATGGATGAGTGCATGGGTGCACATATGGGTCAGTGAGTATGCGCATGAGTGCATATATGGGCAAGTGAATGCATGAGTGTACCTATGGGCGAGTGATTGAGTACATAAGTAGTGAATTGGTGACTGACTGAGTATATGTATGGGTGATTGAGTGAGCGAATCAGTGGTGTATTGGTGAGTGACTTAGTGAAGAGTGCATGTATTGGTGGGTGAGTCAGTGCATTAGTGCATGTATAGATAAATGTCTGAGTAGGGCATTGGTGAGTGGCTACGTGCATAAGTGAGTGAGACCATGAGTGCAATTATGGATGAGTGAGTACATGAGTGGTGTATGGGTGAATAACATAGTGCATGAGGGCAGATATGGGTGAGTGAGGGCATGGGTGCATGTATGGGTGAGTTAGTGAGTGCATGAGTGCTCTATGCACAACTGAGTGCATCCACTCACAAATCCGCTGAGTCTCATATACTCACTCACGCACCCACTGAGGTACCCATACAGACTCAGACACTCACAGACCCACTCTGAAACTGATGCACAAACTTATAGACTGAGACTCATGCACCCACTCACAGATGCAGTCAGAGACTCATGTGCCCACTAACACACCTACAGAAGCCAGAGGAACTTGTGCAAAGTTACACAGACCCAGTCAGAGACTCGTGCACATACTCATTGACACAGAGACTCATTCACTCACTCACAAACCCACTCAAAGATTCATGCACCTACTCACAGACCCACTGAGGTAGTCATGCAGACAGTCACAGAAGCACTCAGAGACTCATGCACGCATAATTAAAACCATTTTCTATGGATATTTAAAACAAACGTGTCTGCTATGGTTGAAGAACTGGTTCATATAACACTGTTGAAGTGCAGCCACTATTGAAAAGAAAAAGAACATCAACATATGTTTACATCAGATCTTGAAAGTTACACAAACATAACAGTACAGGTTACATATACTGTAAGAGTCTATTACAATATAGTTAAAATACTTGCTTTATTTTTTCACTGTTCTCAGCTTTAATACTTCTTCCTCATAAACAATAGTTTGTATAAAACATCATCTTTGAAGCGTGTGGGAAAAAAATCAATGGATTGTGAAAAAGTTCCAAAGCTGCATAGTGGATCACTACAAATAAGTGAAATTATGTATTGCACTCACTACAATTCATTAATTAGTGTTTTTCTATATTCACTACAGTAATTGAGACAAGCAGATTTTAGTATTTTTTTTAAAATTATATTTGGTACCGTATCAGAAATAAATGTAAGGTGTTCTTTACTTTAGAAACCCTTTTGAAAACATCATCCCTGGTAGCCCAAATGATTTGTATACTGCTGATAATCCATGTCTGAAAAAAATGTATGCACAATAGATTGTTTCCTTAAATATGATGTAGAAGGTTGGTTGGTGAAACAAAAGGGTATTTTTCATCTCATTTCAATTTTGAAGAATTTTTTTTTTTCCAAATTAGAGCTGGTGTGATTGGAGTATGTCATTCCAGTTCCACACTTTATTTGGAGAGTGTCTTATTTACTTGTGATATTAACACTTTTATGAATATTTGAAGAAGTCTTGACATAAGAAGTTTTCTGTAAAACAGTCCCTTAACGGGAAGAATAGTGTATTACCAAGAGATGAACAACGTAGAAGAAATTATGTCGGCACTTTGGTTAAAAGTTTTTTTTTAGAACATTGGTTGAAGAAAGAGAAGATATGAATTTGGTAGTTTGAATGGAAGTTTGGTTTGTATTTTAGGTTGATGTCATTACAATTTGTCCATCCAGTTCCACTGTTTAGATATACAGCGTAGTGTCCAGAGCTTGTATTAAGTTCTTCATGAAAGATGACAGCCTAAGTACTAAAAGTTCTTCCTGAAAGTGATATTTGTGAAGCTTTGAAGTTTGTAATTTGAGTTTCTAACTTGGAACCATCTGGTCTGCATCATTGTAGCACTACTATAATGCATTTTCCTGTTCTTTGTAGAAACAATGTAGAGGTAAGGTCTGATCTCTAGTTTGGAAAGGTCATATTATGATAATTTCTGTGCAATTTGTCAAAAGTCACATTTTTAGAATCCGGTAATGCTAAGTAAAGAAATCGTTCAGAATTGATGTCAGTGCTAGTTGTCAAAGAACTGTCTTTGCAATCTTGGTTCTATTTGTAAAAGAGCCGAAATAGATCATCAATATTTACTACTTCTCGTTCTAAGACTCCAAGAATGACCATAATAAATTCATGTGCATCTTGCTGAGTGTTGGCACTAAACATTAATGACCCTAAACATATATCTGAAAGGTGACGGATTCCTGAAGCAGAATGTATTACAGTTCTATCTCTTAATGAATGTGGCAGCAAATTATACAGTGCAGAACACATCCTCTTATCTACTTTTTGTTCTTTTTCATTTACTACATAGGATAAAGGGAACAGTACGTTGAGAACAACATTCACATAGCAGTTGACACATGAACTATTTTTGAACTGGTAAATTTACAATTTCACTGTCATTTTCAACTTTTCTTTTCTTAGCACTCTTTGTGTTCTCCTTTTGTCCTTCCTTTGGTTGAGAGTTCATAGACTGTTTTGTCATCTTCCCCTTTGGGCAGAGAATCTGTTTCTCATAAACAGAATACTGGCTTCAAAACCGATTGTACTATATTACACAGCTTACATCAGTACTTACTTTGCTCTCATCAAAGTCAATCAAAAACAAACTAGACAGTGTTCTAATTCAGGGCAATGCTACATATGACATTCCTTCTTTGAATACAGAGCTTCCAACATTAACCAAAGCTGCAGCTGCATTTAAACCTCGTGATTTATGGCGCATTACAGTATATGCTAAAGAGAGTCGAAGCTGCTGACATCAGATATATAAATCTTTTGCAAGCACATACCATTCAACACATCGACCAACCTTCTTCACATTATCTATCTGATCAAATTTTATAGCTAAGTATTCTGGAAAAATAATGAAATAGATAACTTTACCCATTGCACCATTTACTAAGTCTTCTTCAACATTTAAATGATGTCGCAAAATAACTCAACAATGTTTTCAAATAAGTAAACGCTTTTCTAATCCTGCTCTCTTGGATACTGATTTTTCAAAATAATCTATTTTTTCTTGTAGTTTTTCTGAGAGTAGTATTGTGACTCCCTTATGTTCCATTTTATCAATAGCTGTAAAAATATTGTTTTTTTCTGTTGTAGTATTCTTTCGTTAGAGTTGGAGCAATCTTGAAGTGTTGGCATTAACCAAACTATAGATTTCTCTTCTTTAATAAAAGTGAACATTATTTCTGGTGCTGTAATGTTAGATAGGAATAGACTCTTGATAAGGTGAGTTTCCAAATGAGGCTTCCCCTCTTTTGTCAGAACTCCTACTCTAATGTCTTTTAGTACATCTTGGTATTCCATATCAGATGCTTGGTGCATGTTCAAGACTAATTCCCTGTATTCAAAGTTTAATCAAATGTTCATGTTGCCAATACTTCCCAGGGAATTTCTTGTTTCTTCATGGAGAAGTGTTTTGAAAACAGGTTGTCCTTTTACAGGAGTATGTTGGAGTAGGCCACCAAAGACAATTAAATGCTTTCCTCCAAAGCGTACATCATGCTGGTTCTTAAAATCTGCTGCATCCTTTGATGTATGAGGGCTAGCATTATGTTTGATACCAAGCATCACCAGTTAATTTCTGATATCCTAATTTATTGTCATGTTCAACAGGTAGCATTAGTAATCAATGTAAAGTAATTCCTTTAATATTAAGTGCAGCTTATCATGTTTGTGCTGTGACTTTATATGATACATTTTAATCTGTAGTCTTCTGTAGATAACTGGTGAGGACTTTAATTAAGAAGCTTTTCCAAGCACTAGCTTGTCCACTGATGTATAGTATTACTAGTTTATTTGAAGAACAGTCACATAGGCCCTCATTCTGACCCTGGCGGTCGGCGGAGAGGCGGCGGTCGGACCGCGACCAGACCGGTGGTAAAAAAAATGGCATTTTGACCGCGGCGGTCACCGCCGCGATCGACCGCAACTTCACCACTCCGACCGCCACGGCGGTCATGACCGCCGGGCTGGAGGTTGCGCTCTCCAGCCCGGCGGTCGACCCAAGACCGCCAAGGGTATCATGACCCTGCTTACCGCCGCGGTTTCTGGCGGTCGGGAACCGCCATGCGAACCATGGCGGTAGGCACTATCGGGACCAGGGAATTCCTTCCCTGGCACTGATAGGGGTCTCCCCCACCCCCCACTAGTCCTCCCCCCACACCCTCCACCCCCCTGCCACCCTCAGAGATGTTACAAACCCCCACCCCGACATGCACATACACGCACCCCGACATGCACACACCCCCAACATGCACATATACACACCCCACTACACACACACATACACGACGGGGACACATACCCGCACACATACATGCAGACATGTGCACCCGCCGAACTGCACACATTACCCATTGACACAGCAGCACCCCCCGCCCGCATACACGCACTCACACACCCCCTCTACACACTCACACGCACACCCCCATGCACGCACACATCACACAACACCCCCCCACCCCCTCCCCTCACGGACGATCAACTTACCTTGTGCGTTGGTCCTCCGGGAGGCGATGGGAGCCATAGGGACGTGCCCGCCAACAGAAGACCGCCAACAGAAGACCGCCACACAGAAATGTGGGTCGTAATTCTGTGGGCGGTGTTCTGCTGGCGTGGCGGTGGAGGTTGACCAGTCTCCACTTTCCCGCCGACCGCCAGTGTGGCTGCTGGCGGTTTTCCGGCGGAACGCTGCCAGCGGTCGGAATACGCGCAGCGGCATACCGCCGCGGCCGGCGGTCTTCACCGCGGCGGTAACTCGGCAGTCTTGCGAAAAGACCGCCAGGGTCAGAATGACCCCCATAGTTTCTTATTGTGGAGAAATCCATGCCCTTTTTTTAACTTTCACTTCATTATAAATTTCTATTTGTTCATTGTTCAGTTGTTTCCCTAACGTTTCAAAATCTGAAGTTTCCTCTCTTGACTGTTGCATTGCAATTTCCACCTCAATCATAACTATCGCTGCTTCATTTTGATTTACTGGTTCTCAAAGAGGATCGTTATTTTTTGGTACTTGACTGCTTTGTGAACTCTCCCTGGATATCTCAGCAGCGATGGTTTCTTCCTGTTCAATCTCATCTTTCAACATCTGCAAGTACATTGGGAACACATAAGACTGAATACTGTATTTCACAGTTTTGAAATAGTCTTCATAACAATCATACTGTCCAAGTAAATCTGATTCAGCATGCCAAGGCTTAAAGAGTTGCAAAAGTGCCAAATACAAAAACTCTCCTCTCACTGCAGTTTGGCATGTAAACTTTCTATGGTTAATTAGATTTTCTTTGTTGTGTCTCACCAAACAACCATCACATCCAATGGCTACAAACCTCCCTTCTATATTTTCAGTTGCATTAGTTCCATATTTATAATGCTGAAATACTTCATAGAGACACATGCTTTCAAGATGAAGACTCCTTCTTGGGTAGTAAGTATCCAGCATATTAGTTCTTAGAATGTCTGTACTCTCGGGATCAAATTGTGCAAAGTACTGTATTTCTGGGAACGACTTTAATACTCTATTATGACTGCTTATAAGGCCTAGGCTTACCCACACAATTTCTCCAGACTTGGAGAACAAACTTGCTGAGCTTTACCTATCTGTGCATTCATAAGATCTAATTTCTCTGTGGGAAAGCATATTCAAGCTAAAACTGTACAATTTCTTGGTAAGACTCTTTTCTGCTGAAATTTTCTCCCAGACCGCTTTCATCTCTGACTTTGTGCTATAAGAAATCCTGAACGACTAACAGCAATGAAGTTCTCTGCTACAAATTGTACATCCATATTTGCATTCCATGTCTTCAGAATAACAGGGTTGTAGTCATTTATATATTTTGAAGCTTTTGTTCTTTTCAGATTGTAAGTATTTTTTAGTGATTTCTATGTTAGAGTGTGCCTCACTGCTGACAAAAAGGTGTTCACTCTTCCCTTTGAGATGACAGGCCGTGGGAATCCAAAACGACATCTGATGTAAAATCTGGCTTTATATCTATATTTTTTATGACAGTAATTACCACACCTGTGATTTTGAAATCATAGAACTTGTTGCCTCAATCCCTTGTAAGAAGTTTCTGTTGGGATGGCACATACTGGTTACATACTGTTCTGTGAAGGACAAGACAGACTCATCAGTGTCTGTTCCAAACTTTGGAGCATCTTTTACCCATAACAGCTTGTGAATATGTAGAGCACCTCTAGCTTGATACTCTTTGAGGCAAAACAAATCAGTGACTTGACCAAGAAGAGGATTAGTTTTGCTGCAGATAAAAGCCATCACTGCTTGAAACCTGTAGTTAAAATATCTGCAAACGTTTGCTTGATCCAATCAGCAGAGTTCTCCAAGTGTCTTTAGATTGATGTATTTTATATTTGAATTTGCTTCTCTTAAAAGGATACTTAGTACTGCTGAGTGTCAGAAACCAGGTAGGGTTTCCTAGGTTTTTCAACATGCAATTAAGCTCTCCAGGGTGACAATGCCAATACTCATTGGTACCACGCTGACATGCCATCAAATTAATTAAGTTGTATTCATGATTTTCATCTTTTCCATGAACCTTTTCAACAATCTACCTTGCTGACAGGTTCTGCATGTTCAAACCTGTTTTCAGAATATGATTTACTGCATAAGATAAGCTGGACGAGTCACTCTCAAACAGCAGATGAAATATATGGAATACACTGCTGAAATATTGTGTCCTCTTAGTAAAGTCTAGTTGATCTGTACTCTGCTGCAGGTATTTATATAGTCCGCTCATCATATGTACTAGCTACTCCGGTAGGAAACAGTTGTGGAAAACAGCTAACTTCCACGATTTTCTCGTACACACTTAATGGAGCACCTTTCGCCTTTTTCATCTGAAAGAGATCAATAGCATCTCCAATAATCTATTTGGAATGTAGATGATGAATAAAGTAGTGTTCATAAATTTCTTCTGATCTTATTCGATCTATCTTTTCGATTTGACCTCTTGACGAAACTGTGGTATCATCCATATCAATATTTTGAAGAACATCTACATTTTTATAGTAAATAATATTTTGTACCAGATATGAAGTTGCTTTCTTTACTTTACTAACATCTGCTAACTCTTGCCATATTAGTTTACTCTTGGATGGGACACCATTTACTAGAATTATAAGTCTTTCTTCAAATTCATTCTGCACCCCTACAGTTTCAATATTCAGCTTGAAATCTAATGGTAAGTACACAACTCTACCTTTTTGACCTTTCTAGAGCTCAGTTGGAGGTAACTTTCCTGTCTTTGGCTCAGAAAGGGACCATAGCTTGAAACACAGGTACACACTGTATAAGTATAGACTCATAAACATTCAAATCTTGAAGCTCCTGTGGAACTGAAACCTGTTCTAATTTGTTAAACATTGCTCTAGCTGGCATTTTATTGTTCTCTAATTAATTATAACAATACTTACATACAGTTTGACGTGTGAAACAATCAAAGCATTCTTCTACAAACAAATAAGCTGTAAATTCTTGCCTCTTTTCTCTATTATCTTCAGTTTTTGAAGCAACAATAACATAACGAGTTTCACTTTTGTAGTGAGTGCATCTACAGCGTATACAAATACAGTCTGTTTTTTTCTGAACAGACTGTTTTAAACTTTCTAATCGGCTGAGTAAACTTATCAACAGTAATACCAGTCTCTTGTTCTGCTACTACTTCAGATATCAAGTCTTCACTTTCTCTACACTCCTCTTCAGGACCAAGGAAACAAAGTTGTACAGCATCACAAACCTTTTTTACCATTGGCACTGTACCATGCAAAATAACTCTATTATTTGTTCTAAACATAGCACAGGAGTCTTCAAATTGTAAAGCCTCCCATCTAAAGTTCACATTTGAAAGTGAGGTACTGCCAGCATTCTAAAATGATGAAAGGTGCTTTGGCACACTTTAATGGATAGATATGCTAGATAGTGTTGCTCCAGGTTTGTATGTTTACTTACTTTGCATGAATTTAATCCTTGCAAAATTGAAATTGTGTGTTTAAGACTTTTGCATGGAAAGATAAGTATAAAGTCAATTGATTGCTGCTGAACAGTATAGATACTGCTACAGCTCCACTTATATACAGGGGCCTGTCTATGCCTTCCCTTTACCTCTTCAGCCTCTAACTTCCTCTCCATTTCTAGGTACCAATACCTGTTTTTCAATAGGAAAACCATCTTTTACCTCATAAAATCATCCAGATTCATCAACTGCATCCACCGATGTGTTCTCTTGTAAATAGCTCTCTTCATTAAAGAAAGGCCCAGTTGTAGAATTATGGCGGTGATTCTAACCGCAGCGGGCGGCGGTCGCCGCCCGCCATGCGGTTACCGCCACATGACCGCACCGCGGTCACAAGACCGCGCCGGCCATTCTGGCTTTCCCGCTGTGCTGGCGGGCGACCGCCAAAAGGCCGCCCGCCAGCACAGCGGGAAAGACCCAGCAACGATGAAGCCGGCTCCGAATGGAGCCGGCGGAGTTGCTGGAGTGCGACGGGTGCAGTAGCACCCGTCGCGAATTTCAGTGTCTGCTAGGCAGACACTGAAATTCCTTTTGGGGCCCTCTTACGGGGGCCCCGCGGCACCCCCTACCGCCATCCTGTTCCTGGCGGGAGACCCGCCAGGAACAGGATGGCGGTAGGGGGTGTCAAAATCCCCATGGCGGCGGAGCGCGCTCCGCCGCCATGGAGGATTCTGTAGGGCAGCGGAAAACCGGTGGGAGATCGCCGGTTTTCCTAGTCTGACCGCGGCCGAACCGCCGCGGTCAGAATGCCCTGCGGGGCACCGCCGGTCTGTCGGCGGTGCTCCCGCCGACCCTGGCCCCGGCGGTCAGAATGACCCCCTATGTCTCCATTAACCACTGAAAACTTTGCAAAAGTTACATCTATTGACTAATCTTTTCTTTTGACTTTTAATCCCCAAAAGCTATTTTAGCTAGTGTTTTAATTCGGTTTAGAATCAGAATAAACAGCTTCCTTTTTAGAGTAAAGGGCTTATCAACCACAGCATCAACATGTTCCTTTTGTGCGACAGTTTCTCTTCTTCTTTTATACTTCTTCATTGTCTCATTGGTTATGAATTACTCTGGTACGAAACATTCTAACTCTAATTTCCTTGAACTGGCACTTTCTCCTACTCAAAGTCTGTGTTTCATTGTAGGGTTGTTTACTTTTCTTAACATGTACTTTTACTCCTTTCTTAGTTGATGTCAAACTTTGTTTTGTATATACTTAATTTTTCTGTCTTTCACGTTGACCACATACTATTCTAAGAAATGTTGTTGTTCTCTTACCAGCAGTTTTTTTTCTTCACTGCCTTTACTGCATTTTACCCCTTTTGTTTCTCAGTTGTGAGGAGACATCATTGTTGTCTGCCTTTCTTTCTTTGCTCACTTTTTGACGGCATTGTAACCCTGTACAGGTAAGTAAAAGTTTGTATCTGAAAACTAGCAAAAAAATAGATTTATATTTAGCAAGTTACTTTCAAATGAAATATTTTAATTACTTAACTTGGTTTATAAAAAGTTCTCACAGTTAAGTTCACTAAAACATGGGTTTACAAATTGACAAAGAGCTTTCAGGGACAAATGTGAGTGGGCAGTGAGGGTAAACACAGCCTCTGAACTAGTAGGCCTCAGCCATCATTAAAGCAGTATATCTCTGCATCCATGACAAGATTGTATCAGTACTTCCCTATATATATGACTGAATTTAGGAGTCCACTTATAGAAGTGCCATTATACGTTTTATTAAATGTACCAGTATGTGACTGTCTGTTTTTGTACCTCTATGGTAAGTGTCCGCAAAAAATACATCAGCATCTGTTAGGAAGTATGTATGTGCGTGTCTTTTGAAGTGCCTTTGATACTACTGCATACTTAACTAGTTTCTGAGTATGTGAGTAAAGGTAGTTCTCTCTGTCTCTCTCTCAGGGTGAAATAGGGGTTCTATACTTTCTAAACATGTATGTCAGTTCATTTACAAGTAGTATAGACTATGTACTTCTTGGATTAGCTGTCTGCAAGTACATCAGAAGGTTTCTAACTGAAAAAGGCATCTCACCTTAACCACAAACCAGCATGCATGTTGGCATACCTACAGCATATCTCAGGGGAGAGTTATTTCTGTTAAAATGTGACTATAAGACTTGACAAAGGGGTTTTACAGACCAACTTGAGTGGGCAGTGACAGTCTGCACACAGGCTGTGCAGTAGTAGGCCTCACCCATAATTACAGCAGTATTTGCCTGCATACATAACAAGAATATGTCACTAGTTCCCTATATTTCTCACTGAATGTACGAGTCCACCTATAGAAGTGCCATAAGATGTTGCAGTATATGTACCGGTATGTCATTCTCCCTTTTAGTAGCCCTATGGGTTTCTAAATGGGTATGTAAGTAGCTGAACAAATACCTTTCTTTCCTGTGTTAGAGAATACAGGGATGTGTGGCTGTGCCTTTATTTGCATTTGAAATGGCTACATACACAAGTACAGACCAACTTGAGTGGGCAATGACAGAGCACACACAGCTTCTGTGTTAGTAGACCTCACCCATTATTGAAACAGTATTTATCTGCATACACAACAAGATTATGTAACTACTAGCCTATATTTCTTACGGACTGTACGAGTCCACCTACAGAAGTGCCATGAGTTGTTGCAGAATATGTACCGGTATGTGAAATTAGTACTTTTATGGGTTTCTAAATGGGTATGTAAGTAGCTGAAGAAATACCTCACTGCCTGTGATAGAGAATACAGGGATATGTGGTTGTGCCTCTATTTGCATTTGATATGGCTACATCCACATGTACAGACCAATGTGAGTTGTCAATGACGGTGCACACAAAGCTTCTGTGTTAATAGTCCTCACCCATCATTAAAGCAGTGTTTGTTTGCATACATAACAAGATTTTGCCACTACTTGCCTATATTTCTCACTGAATGTATGAGTCCATCTATAGAAGTGCCATGAGATGTTGCAGTATATGTGCTGGTATGCGACTGTCTCTTTTAGAACCTCTATGCGTTTCTAAATTGGCATGTAGGTAGCTGAAAGAATACCTCACTGCCTGTGTTAGAGAATACAGGAGTATGTGGCTGTCTCTCTAATTGCATTTCATACTGCCCCGCCTAAAAGTACAAGTGAATGTAGAAGTGTCTGTGTCACTGTCTGACTGGGTGAGACAGAGTATGTATGCTTTGGAAACATGTATGTCAGTTCCTTTATAAGTGGTATACTCTATGTAGTGCTTTGGTTAGATGTCTTAACTACATTAGCAAGTTATTCAGCTGAAAAGTACATCTCATGTTTTATGCAGAAAACACTGTACTTTCTAACATTCCTACACCATGTCTGAGAGATGAGTAATGTGTACTAAAACATGGGTTTGACACTTGAAAAAGAGCAGCACGTATCATATAGACATCTACAACTTTCACATTTTTTAATTCATTGTTAAGTATAAGTTTAACCCTTACCGTGCAGTTTTTTTCTAGAGCATGCAGTAAAACAGATCATGTACAGTATGCAGTTCCAGGCAACAGCTTCTAAACATACCGACAGTATACTTAAGGCTTGAGTAATGTGTACTAAAACATGGATTTGACACCTGACAAACAGCTTGTACATGAGAAGCAGCCAGTGTGATGCCATGCACAGGCTCTGCACTAGAAGAGCTGACCCATATTTAAACACTGCATGTTTAACAATAACTAGCAGTCTTGTACTACACATCTAACTCAGTACTACTTTAAAGAACATATCTTACCAAGAACATATCTTACCATCTAAGCACATACAAAGCTGCCTTATAATTTACCAGCACCTACCCCAAAGAGTGTCTAATACATTGCTCTCAACTTTCACAGGATCATGCTTCACATACACATATAGCGGATATTTTTGCAATTCAAATTAGAGTCTTGTAATCCTCTTTTCAAATAGAATAAATAGGAGTACAAGTCTCAGAATTAAAAGAAAAACTGTCTTTGAGAGCAGCACATCATGAATACAGACGAAAAACCTTTACATCTTTTAATACATTCCTAGGTAATAGAGCATACAGCAAAACAGCACATGCGCAATATGTGGCCCATGGCAACAGTTTGTGTACCAACTTCTCAAACACCTAGCCTGCCCCTTAGAGAAACTGCATGTTAGTCACCTATTAAGAAATATATAAAATAAGTCACACTACCCCTCATAAGTCAACCCAGGTACTTTCAATACTTCCCTATTAATTTCATACTGTCTTTTATAAATTTACACATCCATTTTAATCATCTTTTTCTCAGAATTAAATGTAATTCACATACCTGAAGATTGAGTTTGTTGGTGAAAGTTTTTTTGCTCTTATTACATAGATTCAAAACTCTTAGGAATTATGAAAAAAAAGGAAAATAATGCCAGCACTTTCATGCAGAGGAACCATAAATGACAACCTTTTCCAATTTGCACTGTGATATACTGTGGAAGTCAGCAAATAAAAAAATATCTTTCATATTTTACTTTTGTAAGTCCAGTTCTGAATGGTTAGTATATGTTAACCCGTTAATGCACTTTTACAAAGAAAACTAATATTGTGGACTTTTTAGCCATATGTGCGTCTTAATCCCGATGATCTCGACAAATTTGTGAAAAAAAGTTGGTGTCCAAAAACATATGTGGGTTTAGATTTTTAAGAGTTTAGGAGTAAAGTACACTTTATTAGCAATCCCTCGCTAAGAAATTAAAAACTTATTAAGCAATAACGAGTACAAGCACCTTTATTGTTTACAAAGACAGAACTCTTGCTTTAGCACCCTTCCCTCAATACACTCTTAGCACAGTCTCCATAGCAACCCACTACAACCAGTATGGCACAAGTACGATGCACATTCTATAAGGGGCATCCTACTTACAAAATAAGCTGCAACAGGTGTAGTTTACATTACAGATTGAAAAGCATATCCAAGACTACATGACAATATTTACAATTACAGATCAACTTACTAATTCATTCAATACGCTACCTAATTTTGTTCACTAGCACATTCACAGCATCCAATCAAATATGTTTTTTCCAGACCTGAAGCACACCTCCATTTTAACTGATTCTCCTGTTTGCTACTGCTGCTTCACCTCAAAATGGTTAGAGTGCGGATTGTGGGCCACAGCTATGTGGTTTGGGCTAGGGAGGCTGCTAGAAGAGTGGTATTGACAGGGACTTGGGTTTGGCTAATGTGGTTATAAATTGGAGTGGCCAGAGAGTGTTAAAGTGGCATCAAATGCATCCTTTGTTTAAAAGCATTAGAGATTACCAATCCCTGACCTCATAATTGTGTACTGTGGTGGAAATGACCAACGCACACTGACTGGAGTAGGACTAGAAATCCTAAGAAGGATACCTTTGCACAACTGATTTCTCAAGCAGAAAATACTTTGGTACAGTACATCACAGCGACACAATAGTCTATGTTGCATGTCAAAACAGATAACATTCTACATTTATTGAACTTAAAACAAAGATAAGTGGGAAAATTGTGCATCAAGTGGGAAGTTATAATGACAACACAATTCAATTTAATACTCAGGCATTCCTCAAGTGATATAAGACAATACGCAATGATGAGGTCACCATTATTAGGTACCCATGCTCACAACAACTCAAATGAAAAAATAAATAAAGAAACTGAGTCTGGGTACTCCATTCAACAGCGTTTCGATCCTTTAACCAAATTCCGGGATCTTGATCAGGACAACAAATGTGGCTGAGGTAAAACAGTTACTACCAGTGTAACCTGATGCCTTCCCTAAATGAAAAGAGGAAGAAAAGAAAGAAAAAGGAGAGGAAGAGGAAAAAAAGAAAATAAGAGAATTACACTGGGTACATAGTATTCTTACATATACAATCCAACAGGTTAACACACCATGCAAGGAGGTGTAATTGTGACAGCATGTGAACCGCACACAAAAGTAATAGCTAATAAGTAAGTCAGTGATAAACAACTGTGGTCAGCAATAGGTGAAATCCATAAGCACACGAGCAGGTAGTGAATACCAAAGGAATGCACTGAAAAGCAAGCGGTGGCATGCAAAAGGGACACCAAGTGCTCCTAATGACTACAGTAAGGATGAACTGCAGGGAAACAATGTGCACTTTGGCTACAATCACGCAGGAAAGTACAACTGACCACAGTAGTGATCTGTGCCAGACCAAACCAGAATCGGTTTCTTAATAAAACCAGGAGCAACAGGTAAACGGAGATCACAATGAAGTCAAATTACATATAATAGAGCAGTGTGACACATGCAGAAAGGACACCAAGAGCTCCTAATAATTGCAGTAAGACTAACCTGCAAGGAAACATTGTCCAGTACTACTAAAATCATGCAGGAAAGTACAACTGGGCACAATAAAGAACTGATGCCAGGCCAACCCTAATTGGCATCCTATTAAAACCAAGAGTGATAGTTAAACGGAGAACACAACTAAATCAAAACATTTGAAATACAGTTGTGAGACAACGCTAACCTGGGAAGTCACAGAGGGAACCACCAAATAGATGTGGATCAATGCTTCTCTGGCCGAAAAGCAAGGTAATGCAGTGTTGTAAAGTCACAGGACATGCTGGGAGTGGTAACGTTATATCACTATACCTGAATGGTAATTGTTCGGAACACAATCCAAAGTGCAAGTTTACGGAGCAATTTGAAATCAACACCAATGGCAACAGTAGTAGGAATAGAGACACCCGGAGCTGAATGCAGCGTGCCGGCCCTTCACCCAATAAGTGCCAGGAACGAAATTCTGCCCTCGAATTAACCAGACAGAAGCTCATGCGCACACTGGATCATTATAAATTGAACACCCATGAGTGAAAATGTGGCCTCCATTACAGAATGAAACAGTAGGAAGGGAAATTTCTTGAGCAATAGCAGTACAGTCACAGAGACAAGCAAGGTTCTTTAATGCAGGTGAATTCCATATACAGTTAAAAGTGTTTATAACCTCGTTGCTTGCTAGGGTGCTTCACTGTTGTTAATTAAAGAACATAGACTCAATATAGAGAAGCACATGATTATAGCAACAACACCCCAATTGAAACATACATAGTGAGGGAGAGAAAAAGAATGGGGGCAGTACTCATGTTGCCAAACATAATGTGCATGTATGTAGAGCAGGACCCTAAGAGGAGACATTAGGAAGGAAAAAACGCAGGAAAAGAAGACATACAATAAATTAACCACACTTGGCCTGTAAGAAATCAACACTATATCCTCAAGAGAAAATTACAGACAACTCCCAAAAACATAGGGACTGTATGGCACCCATCACGGTCCAAGGAACAAGAAGAAAGAATTACCAGAGGGGTGGTAGTACACCAAGGCAGTCCAATCCTCCAGTTTGTTAAAGCCTGTTTTTAGGCTATCAGTACGTACTATCCATTTCAGTTCTTCCTTATTCACGAAGGTATTGATGTTAGCACCTCTGGGCAGGGGCTTGACAACCGTAATCACTGAAATGGATATTACGTCCAGCACTGCCAGCAAAACACCGCCAACCATATCATGAGCAATGATATGGCCTGGCAGTGTTTTGCTGGCGGATGCTGCTGCTGACAGCAGCGCTGCGTCCCGGCTCCAGCCGGAGGACCCTCTGCAAGCAAGTAAGTCGGGTTCTCCTACAGGAGACGGGCGTGGGGGTGTTGTGTGAGTGTGCAGGGGTGTTATGTGTGTGTGGGGGTGTCTCTTTATGACTGCGAGTGTGGGGGTGTGAGTCGCCTTGAATGAGTGAGTGAATGCCTGCATGTGAGTGTACGTGTATGTTGTGTGTTGTGAATGCATGTGTGCAGCAAAGTATGTTGATGTGTCTTGCGGTGTGTGGGTATGTATGTGTGCATGCGTGGGTGGATGTGGGTATGCGTGTGTGTATGTGTGTGCACGTGTGGGTGTGGAAGTGTGCAGGGGCAGGAGAGGGAGGGGGAGAGTGGGTGAGGACTCTGGGGAGCCGAAGGAGGAAGTGGAATGCTTGCCACGAAAACCATGGCAGTAGGCAGGGTCATAATCCTGAGGGTGGGATTGTTTCTGCTGCCGGGCTGGAGACTGAAGTCTCCAGACCAGCGGCCGTTACCACCCTGGTGGACGGAGTGGTACATTGGCAGTTTGACTTGAGCCAAACCGCCAATGTCATAATTTGGGAAAAGGTACTGCCAGCCTGTTGGCAGTACCTTTCTCCGAATTACCACCGACTGCCAGGGTCGTAATGAGGGCCATAGTGTTGATTTTTCTTTTTGGGCCATGTGGGGTTAATTTATTGCATGTCTTCTTTTCCCAAATGTTTTCCTTCCTAATATCTCCTCTTAGGGCCTGCTTTACATGTATGCTCATTATATTTGGCAGAACGAGTAATTACCCCCTCCTTTTCTCTCCCTTACTTAGTGGGTGCATGAGGGTCTGAGTGGGTCCGTGAGTGTGTGCATCAGTGTCTAAGTGAGTCCGTGAATGGGTGCATGAATATCTGAGTGGGTCTGTCAGTGGGTGCATAAGTGTATGAATGAATGAGTGAGTTAGTATGAATCACTCTCTGAATGTTTTTTGTTGTTACCGATATTTACAGATTCATCACGATGTTGCACGGGGGCCGCACTGAGCATTACTGCATTTCGCCATTATCTCTAATTGTGAAAAAAAAAAATAAGGGCATAATTTGAGTCTTAAAAAACCCTATCTCACATCCCTAGAGTCAGGGTACCTCCACCCTGCCCCTTTATGCCACTTCTCATTTTATTTTGCAGCCCTAGGGACCGTGTCTCATTACCTAAAATGGTGGCGGCCACTTTTTAGCCCGGTTGCAGCCAGCCAATCACAGAATTCCTTGTGGCACAAGCATTCGCAAATGTGCCGCAATCGCAGTGAAATCATCACGATAGATCCGCGGCCCTAGATATCTAAATTTATTTGCCCTTTAATATCCCAAAAACTACTGTACAGATTTACACTAGATAAGCGATAGCGCAATCTGTGCCCTGAGAGCTAGCTTTCTGCCAAATTTGGTGTGATGCCATTCAGCGACTGGGGCTGTAGTCACGTTCGAAGTTCCTATGGGAATTAACATGGGAAACACACATTCCCCACCCCCTTTTTTCTTGGCTCCGACTTGATGGATCACCCCGAAACTTTCCATGTGCAACAAAAATCGTAGGCACACCATTTTTGGAAAATTTTATGAAGATTCATCAAGCAGTGCTAAAGATATAGGCAAGTCAAAAAATGCTATATATATCCAGTAAAAAAACACAAAGGCTACTGGGGCATTATAGTTAGGGTCACATTTTAAGCGTATAAAACCATAGACATTCAGCAGTTACAGTTAGTTATTTCAAGTAACTAAAACGCGTGCCCTAAGGTAACTGTAACTCGCACCCCCGCCATTCACAGTTTTTTCCTCAAAAAGTTTACTGCAACTATTACATTGATATTACCAATGATGTTATCAAAGATGTCATGAGTGCTGTAATATGTGGGGTAATTAGCAGAGCATGGTGAGGGCACGAGTTACACTCACCCAGGCACGAGTTATACTTACTTGAAATAACTATAACTGCTGAATTTCTATGGTTATGTATGTTTAACATCATGTGAGCCTAACTATAACCATCCTTATAACCTTTGTTTTTTTAACTGTGAATTTCTATGTGTTTTTAATTCTATTTCCTACCTATAACATCCCCGTAACCTTTTGTTTTTTTTTCAGTGAATATCTATGTTTTTTTTTTTAAGTAAAGTAATTTTATTTACTACATGTTAATCCAATCACCACCGCACAGGGCCAAGGAGGTTGGCCACAGGGCCTGGCCAATACATGTGGAGTTGAGAACGTAAATAACATTGGATTTTACTATATATAATTACCTTCATGATATTGTGGTAGTGAATATTTTAGACATCATATTTCGGCTGGACAATAGTCAATATTTAAAACTCAGTAGAACACAAACTACCTAACGCATAAGGAGGATTCACAATAGCTGTGCAGGAAAAGCTTTGAGTATAAAATGCCTCTACTTCATTAATAAAATAATGTCCACAAATGCAAGTGCTCAATGGCACAAAGGTAATACTAACAGCTATAAATCTCCCCAAATCAATATGATATATGATTCACAGAGCAGCTTTAAACATGTTATGGATTTTAATTTATTGTATTCTGAACATTAGCACATCAGCTCCTCAAAATATACGTTGTTCTATGAAATATACACTTTCTAGTTTGAGGTTGACACATTTAAAGGAAATCTTCTCTCTTTTGAAAACAAAAACCTTTGTTTGCCCCAACAATCAGCTTTCATGCATGGTCTCTGTAGGACATTGGGTTATTGGATGAGGGGGGTTGAACCCACACTGAAGAAGCAAGTACAATCTTTGTCAGTGACATCCAAATTAACCTGTGCTCAACCCATTGGTGGCTTGTCAAAAAAGCAGTTGTGCTTAATTTAGAGGCAATGTGTAAAGTGTTTATGCAACACTTCAAACAGTAATAATGTGGAAACAACTCAAGATAAATCCAACACCAATTTAGAAAAACAGAGTAAAATGTAATAAATTATCTGAGACCAAAATGACAATAATCCAGTCAGTAGAACCCAGAGATAAGTAAAAATAGTGTTTTGATGCATAAAGCGCCATCTGTTGTTATCTGTTTGCTCCAGACTAGGACATAGTCATAAGTTCAGACTGACTTCAATACATTGTGGGCCAGACACAAGGACCAAGTTGGGCCCTCTGAACAGGTACCTTAAATCTTGGTTGAGGGGCATTGCAAGATCCTACCGCAAAGATGTGTCATGCAGCAGCAATTCAGAGGAATTGCGAGTCTACGATGAGAAGCCCTGCATCGTCATCAAGGATTCTGTCGACGAGCAGCTTGTAATGTGAAGTCCTGTTTTTAAGATGCATCGCACACCAGTGGTTCTGAAGGAGTTGTAGGGCTGCAATGCGAGCGTTAGCATCAGGGATGCGTTGCGCTGTGGTGGTACTGAAGCAGAGTTGCAAGGAGATGCTTCGTGCTGCATCAGTTATGACCACAGCTTGGCTGGCAGACAACCTCAGGCCCACTTCCAAGTCATGCCACCACTTGCGAGGTGGGACTCACAGCAGATACAGTCCAGATGTTGAGTTCAAGATGGTAGTAGCATTTCTGTCCCTGAGGCTCTGATCAGGAGGTTAGGCAACTAGCCCTTGGAGTCACTCTGGCAGTCCTGGGTTTAAGATGCAGGTACAGTCCTTTCACTCAGGCATCAGTACAACAGAGTAGCATAATCTTTCTTGCAGAGCAGCACAGCAGTCCTTCTGAGTTTTCCAAAGGTCCAGAGTTGGACTGAAATGTTGAGTCTGAGGGTACAATATTTATACCTGGTGCTCACTTTGAAGTAGGAGAAGGTTCTGGAGGTTTCTATCCTTAGAGGTACTTGATATTTACTGCCTCCCTTCCTTGGACCCAACATGTCTAGAGGGGACAAAAAAGACTGGTGTCAAACCCCATTTTGAGTATGCTAAGGCAGAGCCTTTGTGCTGTGCAAGTGTGGTAAGCGACAGCTCCTCCCCCTCATCAAGCCAGAGATGGGCCATCCTGCCAACACCTATTCTCCTTACCTCACTGTCTGGAAGGAATACACAACAACCAACTACCACCTACATGCAGTCATGTAACCGAGGATTCAGGCTGCAGGCACCAAATGTTTAGGCCAAGAAAATGGCAACTTTCTGCAGACTTTGATATAGTCGACCACAAGGTCTTGGTGGACAATGTCAGGGCTGCAGGCTTTCAAGGCACAGCCCTGGAGTGGATTATCTCATTGTTGAGGGACTGGTCACAATCAGTAAGGCGCTCCTCCTTCTGCTCTCCATCAGTGGAGTACCATAGGGATTTTCTTATCCCTATCTATTTAATCTATACATTTGCCAGCCAGTGAATGCCCTGAATCACATGCAAGTCAAAGTGTACATCTACGCTGCTGACATGCAATTAATCTTCCCTATCAAGAACTCACTGGAATTGATATCAGTGTTTCAGGGCACAATGCTATTCATACGTGAGTGGATGAACTGTAATCAACTTAAACTGAATTTGGGCAAGACAGAAATAGTCACCTTTGGAAAAGAACCTAATCTATGTAAAGCTGCCTTCTGGCCCTTTTCAATGAGTACTTCACCTCAGCCCAAGAATCCGGTCAAAAGGTTGGGAGTACTGATCCATTCTAAGCTGTCAAGAAAACTTCGTGTAGGGGCCACGGTAGCAGCTTGCTTTTTCCAGCTACATAAAATCAGGAAGATTAGAAGACTTCTCTCCTTCGAAGCTCCTACACAGGTCATTATTGCACTGGTCATTTTGAGAGTCGATTATGCTTACTCTCTTTGCTTTGGCCTTCCTAAGAGTTTAGTCGGTAGCCTCCAACTAATACAAAATCAGACGGCCAGGCTTCTGTACCAAGTGCCTTGGAGGTGTTGTATCACTCTCCTTTTGGGGGAAATGCATTTGCTACCAATTGAGCAACTCTGTTTATTAAGCCTGCTGTAGTGTTTTTAGATCTTTACAGAGTCTCAGCCCAGCCTTCATCTCAGATAGCATTGATAAATATATACATGGCCGTTATTTAAGATCCTCTCATTTGAATCTTCTTTCCATTCCATCCTTCAAAAAGAAGACGCTGGGTGGGTCCCGTTTCTCCGCACTTGCCTCCGCATTTGTAACCCTTCAGGTTTGCTTCCTGCTATCTTACATTCAAGAAACTCCTGAAAACTAGGCTCTTCAGATTAGCCCATGATTAAACATGACAGAGTGCTTGACTGAAGTTTTGTTTCTGTAGCTTCAGCACCATGAGACCTTTGGTGGCTGTGCGCGTTATAACAACAACTTTTTCAAAATTGTGATTTAAAATCTGACTTGACCATTAAAGAGGGTTTTAAATTAAAATTATTTAGGTGCCAAGCTCAACATTCCTAATTGCTACCAATTGAAAGTTACGACTTATTAAATGGAATAAGAAAATGTTATCCTATGGCAGAGGTAGACCTTGCAGTAGTGAGAAACAAATGTAAGGGTTTTTCACTACCAGGATATGTAAAACCTAAAAGTACATGTCCAACTTTTTAATTACAATGCACCCTGCAGTGTGGATTGTTTAAACCCTATCCTGGGTATTATATATACATACATATATATATATATATATTAAATAGAAAGGTTTAGGCATGACAAAAGGTTTGCTTTGCCAGGCAGAAATTGCAGTTTAAAATTACAAACAGTCTGCAATGGCAGCCCTGAGCATTTAATTTACAGGCCCTAAGTACATGTAGTACCACTTTACAAGGGATGCTCAAGCAAATTAAATGTGCCAGTTTGGTGTAGGCCATTGTTACCACGTGTAACCCCTTTGCTGCCAGGCCTTTTCCCCCTCAGGTGCCAGGCCTGTTTTTTGGCTATTTGGTGCAGTTCCCACTTAGGCTCTCATCACTTTTTGTCCACATAAGCTACCCATGCCAAATTTGCGTCTTTTTTTTCAACATCCTAGGAATTCTAGAGGGTCCCAGAGTTTGTGGGTTCCCCTGAAGGAGACCAAGAAATTAGCCAAAATACAGCAAAACCTTTGTTTTATTAAAGACATTCGAAAAAAGGGCTGCAGAAGAAGGTTTGTGTTTTTTTCTCTGAAAATGGCATCAACAAATGGTTTGCAGTGCTAAAATCACCATCTTCACAGCTTTGAGGAACAGGAAGACTTGAATCAGAAAACCAAATTTTTCAAATCAATTTTGGCATTTAATTGGGACATACCCCATATTTACTATTTTTTGTGTTTTTAGCCTCCTTCTAGCTAGTGACAGAAATGGGAGTGAAAACACTGCTGGATCCCAGACAGCTAAACATTTCTGAAAAGTAGACAAAATTCTGAATTCAGCAAAGGGTCAATTGTTTAGACCCTTCATGGTTTTCCTACAGAAAGTAACAGGTAAAAGTAAAAGATATTGAAAATGAGGTTAAAAAAAGAGCAATTTTTCTCTACGTTTTCTTCTATAACTCTTTCCAGCTGTGGTAGATTTCTGAAAGCAATATACTGTTACGTCTGCTGGACTCTTCTGGTTGCGGGGATATATAGGGCTTGTAGGTTCACCAAGAACCCTACGTACCCAAAGCCAATAAAGGAGCTGCATCTTGCAATGGCTTTTTATTGGGTACCGGGCATACACCAATTCATTTGGTGAAATATAAAAAGTGAAAAATAGGTATCAAGGAAACCTTTGTATTTCAAAAATGGGCACAAGATAAGGTGTTGAGAAACAGTGGGTAAATGCACATCTCTGAATTCCAGGGTCCCCATACTATCATGTGAATTACATGGCATTTCTCTAATAGACGTCTTTTATACACACTTTCTTACATTTTGAAGGAAACAATGTAGAGAAACACAAGGGGTGATTATACTTGTTCTGCTATTCTGTGTTCCCCCAAGTGCCTAGCTGTGGATTTTGGCCTCTAGCTCAGTAGGCATCTAGGGAAACCTACGAAACCTGTGCATTTTTGAAAACTCAACACATAGGGGAATCCAAGATGGGGTGACTTTTGGTGCTCTCACCAGGTTCTGTTACCCGGAATCCTATGCAAACCTCAAAATTTGGCCAAAAAAATACTTCTCCCTCACATTTCGGTGACAAAGTTCTGGAATCTGAGAGGAGCCACAAATGTCCTTCCACCCAACGTTTCCGCTAGTCGCCCGATAAAAATGTTACCTCACCTGTGTGGGAAGGCCTAGAACCCACAACAGAAAATGCCCCAAAACACAATGTGGACACAACAAATTGATCTAATGCAAAACTGTTTTTGCGGGGGGGGGCACCTGCATTTATGGTCCAGGTGCAGCGGTCATCTAGGGAAACCTGCCAAACTCAGACATTTTTTAAAACTAGACACCCAGAGGAGTCCATGGATATGTGGCTTGCATGGATCCCCCAACATTTTTTTACCCAGACTCTACTGCAAACCTCGAATATAGCTTAAAAATCAAATTTTCCACACTTTTCTTTGAAGGAAAACTATGCCTGTACAAATTTCCTACCACCCAATGTTCCCCTTAGTCTGCTGATAAAAATGATACATCACTTGTGTGGGTGGCCCTGCAACAGAAAAAGGCCAACACATGTAGAGATTAAGGGGGTAGCACAGCGAGTTGATAAACACAATTTTTTCTTCTATACATTTTTAGGCTGACTCTGCTTTGAGGACCCACACAAGTGAGATATGATTTTACTTGTGAGACTGAGGGGAACGCTAGGTGGTAGGAAATTTGTGCCGGCTCGGTGATCTTGCAAAGAAAAGTGAGGAAAATATGCTTTTTTAAGCAAATTTTGAGGTTTGCAGAGTAGTCTGGGTATGAAAATGTAGGGGGATCCACACAAGCCACACCTCCCTGGACTCCTCCGGGTGTGTAGTTTTAAAAAATCTCTGGGTTTGGTAGGTTTCCCTAGATGACTCCCACACGGGGGACCAAAAACGCAGGTGCCTCCCCCCCCCCCCGGAGAAAGAGGTGGTTTTGTAATGGATTATTTTGATGTATCTACATCCTTCTGTGATGTTCCAAACACTAAACTTGTGAAAAGAAACGCACTTCATGCTTTATCATCTGTGTCCCACCCGAGACACCTAGCATGTCTCAGGTGTGCTGTGATGTCTGATTACAGCTGAGCAGGTTTTGTCATTTTTATCAAAAATACTGGTTGGATTTGGCTCGAGGGTGAGTGATGGTCCTGTCACAAAAATGAAATGCAAAGTCAATAACTGAAAGGCCAAAAAATGGCTCGGAGCTTGTGAGCTATAAAGCCGCATCAGGGCACTAACCGCTTTACAGTCCATTCACGCACCTTTCATATATGACATGCACAAGAACATTCATGCCGCCATCCGCGGGCCAAGCACACTACAAAACACGCATCAACAGACAACGCCATTCAAGAGCCCATCACGTTTATACACCCATATACCTGATACAGGAATCACACCAGCTGATGGGAGTGTGTGGACTGGCGTTTGGCTGGCACCGTCAGCCAAGCCCCACTCCATGCACACCGCCAGCCAAGCACCACTCCATGCACACCTCCAGCCAAGCACCACTCCATACACACCACCATAACTTTTTTTCTGTTTTTAAACAACAAAGAAACCACTAACTAATTATAAATAAGTACAAAACTACAAACATGATAGTGATGCCAACCGTGAAACATATGAAAACGCTCATGGCAGTTCCCAGTAATTCTTCTGTGTGTGGTAACCCCTGAACCATTTACCCACACAAAGCCCATGCTTTGAAGGACAATCAGAGCAGTATATCATAGCCTCCTTCCAGATACCTCTTCAAGCACAGACTCTACATCTCTTAACAGGAAAGTCTTTTTGGCAGTGGGAGGAATGTGCTCAGCAAAGTGACAATCTTTCAATCTAGCCACATCCTCCACCACTGCTTCTCTAGGAACTCTTGCCTGTTCCAGCACAACAAGGCTCGCTATGCAGACTTCTGAAATTTCACAAATGTCTTCCTTGACTCTGGAGAGCTATTCTTGAACACAACAAAAGCATTGAAAGTTGCCAAGTGGAACAGGTGAACCGCTAATTTCTTATACCAAACATAAGCCTTACGAGCAGCAGTGTAAGGTTCCAACCTCTGATCTACTCTATCAACACCACCCATGTGCTTATTCTAATCCACAATGCACACTGATTTGTGCACTACAGCAACCTGACCCCAAACAGCCACAGGTGAAGTACTCTCATCATGGATGGTAATTAGCATGTACACATCCCTCCTGTCTACAAATTTCAGAGCTAGCAGCTCATCATTCCGCAAGGCACTGCACTGTCCCTTCTCAAGTTTTTTTTTTTTTACAGACAAGCTCCGTTGGATAGCCTTTCCGGTTAGAGTGGATTGTGCCACAAGCAAAAGTGTCCACTCTGAACAATTCCTTGAACAATCGCAGTCCAGTGTAAACATTATCTACATACAAATTGTGACCTTTGTCAAACAGTCGTCTACCAAGTTCCCACACAAGTTTCTCAGTAACTTCAAAAGTGGGTAGACAACCATGGGGGTCAATACTGGAATCTCTACCAGGGTAGACCTGGAAATTATAAACATATTCTGTACTACTTTCAGACAGCATATACAATTTATTTTCATATCATTCCCTCTTGTTAGGAATGTACTGCCTAAAAACCAAACAACCCTTGAAGAGGACCAAAGACTCAGCTACAGATATTTCTTTGCCTGGAACATAGATCTCTGAAAACCGATCTACAAAATGATCAAGGACAGGTCTAATCTTAAAAAGACGGTCAGAATCAGGGTGATCTTGTGGCAAGGCTAAAGCAATATCAACAAAATGCAACATCTGAAGAAGAAGCTCATACCGGTTACAACTCATTGTTGCAGGAAATATAGCAGTTGCCATCAAGGGATTAGTAGACTAATATGAAGACAGTGATGGCTTCCATATAAGCCCTATCAAAAAGTTAAACCCAAGAACTTTTTCAACTCTTCCAGATATGTGGGAATCCACTGGCTAACTCTAGAGTGTGGCTTAAGTCTGGCAGTGTTGTCTCTCAAATACTGCTCTGCCTGCAAGTTAGTCTGCTCAACAGTCTCTTCCAAAAATACATCGTCCATAAACAACTGAAAGAAATTGACAGGCAAAAAATGTTCCATATTCATTCTACACTCTGACAGACCAGTAAAGGCAGACAACTGTGGCTGCCCCATGTTTGGGGCAACCCAGAGTACAAGTCTTCCAATGGGAAGCCTTTCAGCCACTGGCTGTTGCACCATTGTCACATCAGTGTCCTCCTCTAAAAGAGTCACTTCATCAACACTGAGAGTGGCTTCATCATAGACGATGACAGAAAATTAACTTCCAGCATCTTGCACTTCCTTTTCTGCCTCAGATGCTGAGTTAGTCTCATAATCATGGTCAGAAGACGACTCATAAAGCACACCAACAACCTGCTTGAGTGGTCATCCTGTGGCTAGCCATGATCCTTCCTATGAAAAGTAACTGGATAAATTGACCACCATAAGATAATTAAGATAAGTAATAAACAAAGTGTGGCTTTATCACTAAGAGTTATAAACTCAAACTATACCACTCACTTGCCTGAAAAAGCTAGACTCACCAGCAACTACTCTGCACAGCCACAGCAATCAAAAATGATATCCCACTAAAAAGAAAAAAGATAAGAAAATTACACACAAGACAACAGAAATACCATTGTGCACTAATCTAATGACATTTCTGCACACACTCCTGCATTTAGTATACCACTTACAAAATGTCATTCATGCATGGCAACAATAGTAATTTGAAGTAAGTTGTTATTACTTACCTAAAACATGCAACTATGCAAACCACAGGTCAATCACTACCAAAACCACAATGAGCCACAGCAAAGGAAGCAATAGCTTTGAACTACACCAAAAAGGAGAAATAAAGGGGGGCGTGGCTAGCGGCTGATGGAGCCGCACGCTTAGGGAAGAGCTACGGGGCTGCGAACGGGGTCCGGCCGGCTTAAAATCCATGATCGACGCCTGAAAACCAAAGCTGGCCGCAGGCAATAGTACCACAGAGCAGTGGGAGCGCAAAGAAACTCTCATGGACTCGGATCTCAACTTAAATGCAGCTCAGAACGATTTTTCACACAGCGACCACCCGAGTCAAAATGGCGGCCGCAACTAACTGAATGAGCAGCGATCCTGTGGCGGGAAGCGGAGAGACCGGGGCAAGTGCTACGAGACTCGGAGGTCTGAGATCGGCCTAGCGGGACCATCGGAATCGGACGCTCCTCCGATTGGGCAGAGGTGAAACCGGTAGGTGGGAGAGGCGGGCGCCCACGGAGCTGCGGCCTCCTCACCCGAGCGCGAACCTCGATCGGGCCCTGCACCCTTGAGGCCTCACGAAAAGCAGTGAGTAGAGTGGGGGAGTCCTCCGCCCAGAGGAGGGTGGCGAGAGAATCGGGAGACACCATCCCCCCGCCCAAGAGGAGTCGTGCCCCCCGGGGGAACCCAGACCGGCAACCAGGGGCCTCTGAACAGCTCAGGAGGCCGGAAACAATTAACTATCAATCACCCCCCCGCCAATCGACAATGCCGGCATGACATCTATCCCCCAACACTGTAATTGAGGAAGAGGAAGAGCTCAGAAATCAGGGGCTGCGGGCTAGCGATGCTGCCATTCTGGACCTTAAGAGGGGGGACCTCTGGCGCCAGGGACCCCTGACCTGAATGGGGGAGGAAAAGCTACTGGGAGCGCACCTGGCTCTGCTCCCATCCTCCGTTCTTTCTGCGGCCCAGGCTTCCCCCCGCTGAAAAAAAATCAACGAATACTAAAGTCTCTGAAGAATCCCCCCGAAAGTAACTTCCTTACTATCAACATAACACTCCTACATCTGATCTAAAGGCTCCTTCAACCATGGGGAAAACCAAAAAACGTGAAGAACAGAGCCAGGGCGAGGCCGCAAGCACTAAACCCACTACCCACCCCATAAAATCGCACTCCACAGACGATCTGTCACTACATGAAACTACTCTGGACACAGTTCTCCTGGCCATCAGAGAGTCCTGAGAAGCATTGGAGAGGAAAATAGATAACTTGGCAACGGACCTCACTCTACTGAGAGATGACCATCGCAAACTGAAGGAGAGAGTAGGAACCAACGAAACATCGCTTGCGGCAGTGGCTCTAACACAAAAAACAACTGCGGAACTCACGGTTCTCACCACCCGCATCAAAACCTTAGAAACCAGAGCAGAAGACGCTGAAAACAGCGCTCGCAGGAGTAACCTTAGGCTGGTTGGGATCCCTGAGCAAACCGAAATGTCTGCAGACAGTATGGAGTCCTTCTTAGAAAACTGGATTAAGACCACAGTGGCCCCGGAGGGCCTCTCAGCTTTTTTCGCAATAGAAAGAGCACATAGAGTACCCAACAGGATCCCTCCCCCAGGAGCAAGACCACGTCCAATAGTGGCTAAATTACTACACTACAGAGACAGAGACTATATTCTCTCACAAACACGTCAACTCGGAGAGATTACCTGCAACAACCAACGAATCATGATCTTTCTAGATTTCACCAGGGAAACGCAAACACAAAGGGCCTCCTTTAATGTCCCCAAACGCGCATTGCACCAGAACGGCATAAAAAATGCAATGCTCTTCCCAGCTAAACTCAGGGTGGAACATGACGGTAAAACGCACTTCTTCACCTCGCCGCAACTAGTTTGGGAGTAGCTGGAAGCTCGGAATATGTCCACCTTGAACCACTCCACTGGGATCCCACACAAACCGGGTGGGAAACCCAGCAGACCCTCCAAACAAACCACGATGACGGCCCCCCCAGATTCCAATCCCTCCGCGAGATGAGAAACGCGGTGGAAACTGCAGCAGCCCTAAGTGGGGGAACGAGCCCTCGCCCGCAATCCCCGGAAAATACATCGGATCTCAATTCGGACTGCGGGAGCTCCTCATTGTCACATGACACCTTAACAAGCCTGCCGAAAATTACACCAGGCACAGCGGAGGAGATCATCTAATCACTAACTTCAAAGATCATGCCCTGTATGTATACTGGCACGACCCTTACCATCTTCAGGTAGAGAACCCTCCGACCCTGCTACTAGGCTAGATTCACTAAGTACACTCTTTTGGGTCCTAGATATGACACGGCCGGGCCCCGGGAGCGACTCGGGACGGAAGCTCTCGGCCCCTGCCACGCCACCCACCTATAGGACTTTAAACTAAGAATGTTCATGGTTTGGACGGGGAACATTTGGGTTACCGGTCCTGGGGTATGGGAGTTGGGGTTTAAATTTGTTCTTATAGTTATAGGGGTCCACGTCGCATTAATCGTCCACGAACCTAACAACTCTCGTCTTCACTCCTCAACAAACTCGCATAACAGAAGACCTGTCCAGGGGTCCAGTCCCACACATAGTCAACAATTTACAATTCATATTACATGGCTGTAACCTACAAAATGTTAATATGGAACGTCAGAGGCTTAAATAGCATGTCTAAAAGATATAAAGTACATAGCTACCTTAAACGCAGAGGAGCGCATATAGCCCTGCTCCACGAAACACACCTACTAGGGCAGGAAGTCACAGCGCTCAAAAAGAGATGGAGAGGCCAAATATTTGCCACTAACTACTCCGCTTATGCCAGGGGGGTTCTAATATGGATCCGCCCAGGGGTCCCATTCCAGGCACTTTTAACATCAATAGATAAAGAAGGGAGATATGTGGTAATCAGGGGTAGGCTGGATGGAAAAGAAGTGATGATAGGAGGTCTCTATGCGCCTAACTCAGACCAAATTTTTCCCCTAGATAAGTTATCACGAGACTTAGGGCTGACCCTTACAGGCTCAAAAATACTCGGTGGAGACTTCAACTGCATAACTAACACACACTTAGATAGATCACACCCCCCCTTACAACACACGCAAACTTAAAAAACTGCCAAATACTTTGCGGAATGGCAACAACACTGGCAACTTGAAGATTGTTGGAGACAACACAACCCACAAGGCAGAGATTACTCCTATTATTTGACAACACACGATCTACACGTTAGACTAGATACCTTTCTGGTCTCCCAGGAACTGCAACATATTGTAACAACAGCCGAATACCTAAGCCGCACTATATCGGACCATAATCCTCTGATGATTTCTCTGGCATGGGCTGGGGAAAAATCAGCAATCCCCACTTGGCGTCTGAGAATTGAGGCACTCGAAGATGAGGCGTTCAAACATACCCTACACCAAAGCATCGAGGAATTTTTCTCTCTAAATGCAGGGTCAACTCCTTCTAGAACCCTGGAGTGAGAAACCTTTAGAGTAGTAACAAGGGGTAACTGCATTGGCGAGAGCACTGGCGTTCGAAAATCTATCGAAACTGAACTCAAAAACTTAGAGGACTTCCTCAGAGAAACCGAGCGAAAGCTCCCAACACATCCCGAACTGATGTCCCTCCTGAATGATACGAAAACACGGTCAAAAGGAAATAAACACATGTTTCCTCGAATACTACTCAACCCTCTATGCCCCCCCAGTGGTTACTATCTGTAATACTCAGATCCAGGAATTAGAGTCGCTCACCCTCCCAACATTAGGCGCAGAGGACAGTCAGGCACTAGCTGCGCCTATCTCAATCACAGAGATTAAAGCAGCTATACAGGGTATGGCTAGGGGAAATGTCCCTGGAACAGACGGACTCCCTATGGAGTTCTATCTGTTGTACCAAGACCTGTTAGCTCCTAGACTATGCGAACTATACGCAGAAGCCTGGCATAACAATAAACTGCCCCAATCAACTAACGAGGCCATAATGATCCCCCTACTAAAACCTGATAAACCTCCCACAGATGTTCGCTCATACCGTCCTCTTTCCATGTTAAACCTAGATTATAAAATATTAAGCAGAATACTGGTAGATACGCTATTACCCCACATGACGTCACTAATCCATCAAGACCAGGCTGGATTCATACCCCAACGCAGCACAGCGCAAAATATTAGACGCTTAGTCTCAATATTACACGCCATGCCATCAACTACAACACTACCCCAAGCAGCGATAATCTCATTAGACATAGAAAAAGCCTTTGATAGCCTATGGTGGGACTATCTGGAACTGGTTATGCTAAAACTAGGACTTGGGGAGGGCTTTACGCGTTGGACAAGGCTACCCTATACCAATCCCACAGCGAGAGTACGTACAGGTGGCATTATTTCCGACTCTTTCCCAGTGGGCAGGGGAACCAGACAGGGCTTCCAGCTGTCTCCCCTCCTGTTCGCCATAGCAGTGGAACCCCTGGCACAAACAGCGAGATCAGGGAGGTACTTTGAGGGTATATCGATCAACAATCAAACACACCACATAGCACTATATGCAGATGACATGCTATTGTTTCTCAAAAAGCTGGACACTGGCCTACCAGGGACAATAGACATGCTTGAAAATTTCGGCAGGGCTTCTGGTCTCCGAATCAACTGGAGAAAGTCCACCATCTTTCCACTTACTACAGACACTCCTGAGCCCGCAGATACCAGAGGCCTTCCCTGGTCCCTGAATACATTTAAATACTTGGGGATCAATGTATACCATAAAATTTAAGACCTTCTAGAAGGAAACATACAGAGAGCTATTAATGGACTCAAAACTAATATGCAATTTTGGAATACACTCCCCCTGACTGTCTTTGGGAGGGTTGCCCTGATAAAAATGAATGCACTGCCCAGACTACTATACTATTTCTCCACCATCCCCCTAATAATCCCAAAAAGAGTATTCAAAAACATAGACTCCCTAATTGTGAATTTTATATGGGGACCGAACAGACGCAGAATCGCGCTTAACACACTCCAGAGGCCTACCTCAGAGGGAGGATTAGCTGCACCAAACCTAGAGATTTACTATTGGGCAGGGCAACTACAATGGATAGTAAGGATAAGCAGCCAGTTCCTAAACAATAGCAACCCGCGAATCTCATTAAACTGTCCTCTAGAAAACATTCTAAACATTTTACTGAACCCCAAAAAACCATTGCAACAGCTCCCATTAGAATGGGAGGCACCTAGACATTGTTGTAACCAATTCCTAAAACGCACGCGCACAAGAACTCCCTATTCACCCGAGATCCCCCTAACAGCTCTAAACCTCACCCCAAAGGGACACATCATAGCGCACTCTAACAAAATGACAAAATACAACATCACGAAAATAGGAGACTTGTTTAACAATGGTAAACTTTGCAAGTATATAGAATTACAAGAACGGTTCAGCCTACCCTCGGGCTTATTCCTCTCCCACTCTGCCTTAACAAATAGCATCCAAAAACTTTGGGGCGCAAAATCGAGTGAACCTGACATACACAAAAGTTGCCACCTCCTCTGCACAACAGGAGACCAGAGGGGGGTAGTATCGAGAATATATAAATCCCTACATGGTACAACCTGTCTCCCACTGAACAAACTTAGATCCAAATGGCAGACCGACATAGATTGTACCCTAGAGGATACCCAAAGGGCCACCATCACCTCCCACATTTACTCTGTATCCAGGAACGCAAGGTTCAAATTGATAAACTTATACATTTATCATAGAGCTTACCTGACTCCACAATTACTAACCAAATTCTTTAACACAAATAACTCTAAATGCCCCAGATGCGAAGAATTATCAGCGGACCTTCTGCACATGCTATGGAGCTGCCCAAGAAGAAACTTGTTCTGGACCGAAGTGTTCAGGAAATTAGCCTCCAGTGCAGAAAGAATAATCTCGCCCACGCCACTGGTTGCTCTACTGGGAGATTTCCCTCGCCCCTCAACAAAAAAAATATCCAACAGGTTTATAGATCTGGCACTAATACTCACCAAGAGGGAAATAACTTCCCACTAGAAAGATCCAGGAGGCCCTCTGGTGGACAGATGGCAAAACGCACTAGTGAAGTGGGCTGAAATCGAAAGCACAGCACTGCTGAAAGAAGCGCTACAAGGTCAAAGACCCAGAGACAGTGCCAAACACTGGGACACACTGCTGGACAGTCTAAAGGCGATGGATGCCTCCTCATCAGAGGATAGCACATCTGACTCGGAATCGGACCCTGTACAGTCAACAAATACTACGACATAACATACAATAAGGATCACCGACTAATATTCTGGCAGCAAGGAGAGTTGTAATTAGAATAATAGATGATGGACAAAATGCGAGATGGGGGAGGGCGGGTATAATACACAGTTGGGAATAATTTAATATCTGTATTTGGTATGAGACATAGGGGGTTATTCCAACTTTGGAGGAGGTGGTAATCCATCCCAAATGTGACGGATTTAACACCAGCCGTATTACGAGTTCCATAGGATATAATGGACTCGTAATACGCCTGGTGGTATATCCGTCACTTTACCGTCACTTTTGGGACGGATTACCACTTCCTCCAAAGTTGGAATAACCCCCATAATCCCTTGTTAAAATCAATAAAAGATATTTAAAAAAAAGGAGAAATAAACTGTTATAATCATAAATGCAAATACTTCTCCAGTTGAATAACACCCTGCCATCAAACATTTAGAAATGTTCCCTGTTGTCTAGTGGCGGCCACCAGTACTGTGCTGAATCCCTTGCCCAAGGGGCAACCGCACCCACCAAAACAAACAAAAAAATCGCAGGCGCCTTAGTGGCTTCTGCCCCCTTTGGGGCAGACGGGCCTAAATATAATAGGCCGATGGGGGCAGAAAAGACATCAAATATGTTGCCCCCTTTGGGGGGTGACTTCTACCCCAGGGGCCACCCCCCACACACAAAGCACACACAAGATCCCTGGTGCTAAACAGATTCTGCCCCCATCGGGGGCAACCCAACAGTGCTTTGCCTCCTTTGGGGGGCGACCCTTGCCAAAGGGGGCACCCCACAACACAAAAATAAGGAAAGAAAAATAAATTGCTGGCATCTTTGTGGCTTCTGCTCCCCGGGGTAAAATGGGCCTAAAACAATAGGACGATCTGCCCCCAAGAGGGGCAGAAATGGCATAGAATATATTGCCCTCTTTGGGGGGGTGACCCTTGCCTAAGGGGCAACCCCCCCACACAAAGCACACACACACACACACACACATACAAGATCCCTGGCACTAAGTGGATTCTGCCCCCCCTTGGGGGCATATGGGCTTAAAAGAAAATAGGCCAATCTGCTCCCGATGGGTGGGGGGGGGGGGGCAGACCTGCCCAACAGTGCTTTGCCCGCTTTGGGAGGTGACCCTTGCCTAGGGGGGTGACCCCCAAAACAAACAAAAACAAAGGAAAGAAAAAAAATCCCTGACGTGTTGGTGGCTTCTGCAGATGGGCCTAAAGAAAATAGGCTGATCTGCCCCAAAGGGGGGCAGAAATGGTTAAAATATATTGCCTCCTTTGGGGGAATGGCCCTTGCCCAAGGGGCAAACCCCACAACACAAAAAAAGGGAATAAAATCCCTGGCTTCTTGGTGGCTTCTGCCACCCCCCGGTGGCAGATGGGCCTGCAGAAAATAGGCCGGGCAGAAATTGCATAGCATATATTGCCCCCATTGGGGGGCTGAACTTTGCCCACAGGGCAAGCCCCCCACACAAAGCACACCCAAGATCCCTGGCGCTAAGTGGATTCTGTCCCCGTGGGAGCAGATGGGCCTAAAAAAATAGGCCGATCTGCCCCCAAGGGTGGGCAGAACTGCCCAATAGTGCTTTGTCCCCTATGGGGGGCCACACTTGCCCAAGGTACTGCCCCCTTCACACTAAAAAAAAAACAAATCCCTGGCTTCTGCAGCTTACAAATCATAGGCTGATCTGCCCCCGGGGGGGGGGCAAAAATGGCAATAGAAACATTGGCCCCCCAAGGGGAGCGACCCTTGCCCAAGGGGTCACTCCCCAACACAATAAACACACACACACATAAACAAGTCCCTGGTGTCTAGTGGGCATTCCTGTGGCCCGATTGCAGTCCCAAAAAGGCTGCTCTGCCGGAGGTCCCAGACCACTGTATTACGATCTACACAGGCAGAATCTCCAGCCACCAAGCCAAAATGCAGACTCCCAGCAGAGCAACAGTCTGCTATTGTGCTGGTCTGTACTCCGGCACCATCAGCGCTGTGGCCAACCACCGAGCCTATTGCAAACACACAGTCAACGTAACAGTCCCATTGCAGTGGTAAGCCAATGGCGCATTCAGGAAAGTAGCAGACAAGTGCACATTGGATGAATTAAAAAAACAATACAGTTGACAATTATGGGCCCCGTGGACTCACCAGCAAATCACACTACAAAACACACCCTTTCACAGACCATGATCCCTTTCCTCTCCACAGCAGCACTGCAAGATAGAGGCCACGCTGTGTTTTGTAATTTTTGTCACATAAGGCAGCCGTTTTTGCCCATCCCATTTTTAACCTTACACACACGCTTCTCCTTTTAAAATGTGTTTTTGTCCCAAATCACTTGTCTTATTTACTTTGCCACTGTCACCCACTTTATTATCAGCCATGTCACGCACCAAAAATCCACATTTTTTGAGGATGAGTTGAGAGTCAAGGTGAATGAAATCATAAGAGTAGAGCCACAGCTGTTTCAAACCCAAGTTCAGCACATTCCTCTCAGTAGGAAAATGGAACTGTGGCAAAGGATTGTCAACAGAATGAATACTGCAGGCACCACCCTGCACACAAAGGAAGAGGTGGAGCGACTGAAGGGGAAGTTTTGTTACTTGGCCTCCAGGCAACAGATGGAGGCCAACAAGACTGGCGGTGGCCCTTCCAGTGGCCCATTACCACTCTTTCCCTGGGAGGAGACGTTCTTGGCCATCCTGAGGGTTTCACAGGAATACCTGGGGGAGCGGTGTCTGGTAAGTTACAATACACAAACTACTGCTAAGTTGCGGTGTCATGCATGCTCACAGCTCAGCTTTTGACACTGTGTTGTTCATTGACTCTAACAGCATTCAGTACCCAGAGTATCTCAGATGTAAAACTGTCAATGGGAATTGTTGGACCTAACATCACATCTACCAAGGCCCATCACATGTCATAAGTTGGAATGGTGCCTGTAAGTGTTTCAATAACAATCAATCATCTGAGGACTCATGGTCTCAACATGTAAATATATGCTCCAACCTAAATGCAGCCTGGCAACAGGTATGTAATAACCAACATTTGTCAAGTGGTGGGAAATAGAAGAAGTGACCTGACTGCAACTCCCAGGATGCAATGCTTCTGTAACTCCGACCACCAGCCCAGTGTTCACTTGCTCAAATACATCTGTTAGTGAACTCTCAAATAAGGTGTACTCACCTGGGAGTATACCATTTGTCAAGAGTTGGGAAGTAGAGGGAGTGACCTGACTGCAAAATCCAATAGGCTCTGAGTCTCTAACTCCAACCATCAGCCCAGTGTTCACTTTCCCAAAGACACCTGTGTGTGTACACTCAAATGAAGTTTACTCAACTGGTAGTGTGCCATTTGTCAAGTGTGTGAAGTAGCAGGATTGACCTTACTGCAGATCTCAAAGGGCCCTGTAACTCCAAACCCAGCACAGTGTTTACCTTCCCAAAGGCACCTGTGTGTGAACTCTCAAATCAACTTTACTCACCTTGGAGTGAGCAAAATACAGGTCATGCTCAACTCAGAGACATGTCTGTCTAACTAGCTAGATCTTGACCTGGTATCCCAAAAATAAACATGTGAGGACAAGAATGACGCCTTACCAAGTTTGTACACCAAGTATTCCTAAGGCCTTAAGCTGCATCAGCAGATTGCTAGAGGCAGCAAACACATTGACACACCGCTGCATACATGATGTCTTCAGATACAGATACAACAAAGTTGTGTGTTTGCCTGTATCACACTCAACGAGGCCTCCAAATGGTCAAATGCACATGTTGCCTCTACACTGTGTTGGTGTGACTGTTAGTAAGATGTAATTTTCATTCCCTCATCCAAACTGCAAATGATCAACACATGTACTGAACTGCTTGAGTCCAGTAGTCTACGCAAGCTTCACAGGTCAATTACTCCAATACTATGGTAACATGGCACAATAGGCTAACCTACAACTTAAGAATGTCCAGTGTCTCCACTTACTGTAACACAAAACCTTTGAAAGTAGATGGTACACTTCAACCAAAAACAATGCACCCTCTTACTCAACAGGTTGAACTGGCAAAGCTCCTGGACAGACGTTGTCCACTGACCAGGCCACTACTCCACCCTCCGATGATGTCCTCAGTGATCACAACACTCCTGGACTTGTGAACATGGAGGACAGTCTTGGCACATCTGGGCAACTTGGTCAGATGGCAACAGTGAGTCTCACTGTGTCCACGACTACACCTTCCAGCCATGTTGCATCAATATCATGGGGAAAAACACGCCCCGCAAGCAGTGTACCTAGAACAGTTTCTACCATCTTGTGCCCCCTAGCCCTGGGCCCCCTAGCCCAGAACTCAACATTCCTGACACTGAGGTTCCGGTACCCAGTTGGAGAGGGCACCTTGTGCCAAGGTCACAAGCTCATGGGGTAGGGTCCATGGGAGGGATGCTGTGGGCTGGCAGACAGAGACCACTGGGCCACTCACAACCAGGATATCATTAGCCAAGTCTTGGGGTCTATCAGGAGTCCCAAGGCGTGATGGGTCAGGTATTGACGGAACTCTGGGAAATGAAGCAGCTGTAGAGGGAGAAACATCGGGACATTTGAGAAAAAATAGAGGCCCACAATTTCAACATTGCCTCCCTAACAGGGCTGCTGATGGACATCCATGCAACCCTGGGCAGGGCTTTTCTGCCCCAGTCTTCCCCTTCCTTTGAGGCAACTACATCAGGCCCAAGTACATGTACGGCAGCCACAGGAACGGAGGCCCTGCCAGAGGCAGAACCACCACCGACACTCCCCTCGTAAGCAGGGACGTCCGTGCAAGAATCCAGGCAGTGCAGATGACAAGACACCCACCACTGCCAGCAATACACTTCTTCCTTAGTGTCCTCCTTTGTGTGTCACACATACATTCTGTGGACTGATTCTGACCCATTTCTAATGGAAGGAGCACTCTGGACCTTGGACTTTCAGTGGTGTGGCATCTACTGCAATTATTTCATTCACCATGACTAACCCATTCACTCTGCATTTTTTTTATCTCTGTCACACATATTTTCATGTAGTAGCATTGCGGTTAATTCACCCATCACAAACTTATTGTTTGCTGTCTTAAAATGAACATTTAGCCATGTAGATATTTAGACCATGTGAACCATATGATAGAGTTTCAAGGTACTTGTGCAAGCAGGGACATGTTGCATGTACACTGTGTCCAGCTCAGGATCACAACCATTCCACACAAACACATACATACAAGTGTCTTGTCAAATAGGACATTCTATAACATTGTTCAGCACATAGGCTGTCAATATGTCTGAAACATGGCAAATCATACATGATTGAATCATACTGAGTAAATGATCAAAGTTGCAGGTACAGACCTCCAGACCATAGAAGGAAGGTATTTATCAGACATTGCCCTGTAGAATAGGCAAGCATTAAAGTGGCTGATGTAATCAGCTAGAGCAATATCCCCTACCACACAAAAGTAATCCAACATCATATAAAGCAAGACTCAGACAGATGGCAATCCAACAGTTTCTGAAACTAACGTTAGGGGAAACTAACATGAATTTGATGGGGAACTAACATGAATTTGGCCTAGGAATACATGTTTTCTGACCACATAATGACTCACATGATGCATCAGGATCACCACATGACACGGAACAAGTCTAATGGAGTCTTCCAAACTTCCACCCTATTACTGTGCAAGCTGTCTTGGCACATGTCTTCTACACCTAAAGTCTGTGACGTACAGTCCCAGGAATAATCCATGTCAAATTTGTATGTCCAAACAGCATCACATATCTGCCAGTGTCACAACACTAAAATGCCCACATGGTGATGTCAGGGTGAAGGTACCTGAACAAAGAACCAAACAAGGAGTATATTTATGAAACCGTATATATGACACAAGTCACATAGCAAGCATCTGGAGAACAAAGTACATTGTAATAAATCTGACACAAAGAAACATCTTCAAGATGAGGATGTGTCACAAGCTACCTCATCAAAAAACCTTTAGCTGATTTTGCTTGAGCATCCTTTCCCTAACTATTTCCAACAATATACTCTACACATTAATGTAACTACTTTTCATTGCACAGTCAAAGTCATGACATCTCATGACATATTTATACTCATGAGAAGAAGCTGCCAATGAGATCTTGTCACAAGTCAACTTCTTCCTCTTCACCACTATCATCTTCATTTGGCATTTCAGGATTCTTACCCGGTGGCACAGCAGGTTCCCCCTCCTCTGTGATGTAAGGGATGCTCCTCTGTAGGGCAATGTTATGGAGCATGCAGCATGCCACAGTGATCTGACACACTTCCCTGGGTGAGAAGGGGAGGGCTCCCCCAGTCCTGTCCAGATAGTATAATCTGGTCTTCAGGGGCCCAAAGGCCGCTCCTCTGCCTGCCATGATCTTCCATGGGACTCACTGTAGTGAACCTCCCCTGCTGTAGTTGGATTTCTCAGCAGCATCAATAACCATGGACAGTTTGGATATGCTGAGTCTTCTGTTTAGGAATGAGACAAAGTACCACAATGAGTCACTCACTGCATTATTGTAGCATTTGACATTGCACACATTAAATCAGGACAGATGTGACTTGCCAACCAGCGAGGCCCTCTCTGGTTGCAGTTGTGACATTAGCTGGCGTATGCTTCTGTTCCACAGTACAAAGGAATCATGGACTGAACCTGGGAACCGGGCACAGACTTTTGATATGTAGAGATCTGACAAGCTGACAACTTGCATGTTGATGGAATGAATCTTCTTTCTGTTGCATTAGACTTTTTCACTGGCCTGCGGTGGCACCAAGGAAACATGTGTGCCATCAATGGCTCCCACCACATGTGGGAGGTGAGCAAAACCATAGAAATCAGCCTTCATATTGGCTAAATCCTCACATCTGGGGAACTTGATATAGCTGTCAATGTGTGTTATCATTGCTGTTAAGACATCTCTTATCACACCATTGAACATAGGTTGGGACATACCACCCGATATGGCCACTGTATCTTGGAAAGTCCCTGTTGCCGGGAAGTGTAATACTGCCATGAGTTGAACAATGGGTGGCATGCATTTTGATTTAGTGTTTTCAGGCATCAGATCGGGCTCCAACTGACAACATTAATCCTCAATTATTTGCCTATTCAGGCGGTACTGTTTGATGATGTGACGTTCTTCCATGGTTTGAAGGTCTGACAATGGATGGTACAATGGAGGTTGTCATTTCCTCCCTCTCCCAGGGTCCCATTTGTGAAATTACATGACATTGTCCACTCCAACATACATGATGTATAGCACTAGAACCATTTGGCAAAGCATTTCTGACTTGAAATACAATTCAGCCATTACACATCACAGCTGTCAACTATACAAGGGTCAAATGTGGCCCCCATGTTTGTCTATACATTTCCACAACATGGATTTGGCGAGCACCCAACTATCTGCTCCTCAAATGCCCCTTGAAAGTTAACAGTCTATTCCGACTGCCAAAAATACCATTAGCGGCGGTGGACAGTGCACGACCGTAATATGCCATCTGTAAGGTGATTGTGTAATAGAACCTACACAACAAGGCTGCTTTAGAATGTCTGTGATGATCAGACACATATATTGGTGTTGTGACACATTTATCAGGGCCCAATACTGTATATTCAACTGCCACAGTTGCAGATGCCTGACCTACTTCACTGGACATTAGGAACCGCCCACAGCTGCTGGCAGAAGTTGGGCAGTTTCAACCATGGTGGACACAGCCATAAGCTAACGTTGTTGACTGTGACAGTCATGGGCCAATGATTGCCAGTAGGCGGTGATGACCACATATGTGGCGTACATGTATGCCACTTTTTGCAAATTCACTCACTTGACTTCTGACACTGCTGCCATCAACACTTACACAGCTTCAGCTGCTGTGCCACCTCTCGGAGCAATCATACTAGGCCAAGCAGGTGAAAGGGCCCCTACCTTCTCTTCTGAGGAGCCGGAGAGGCTCACTGAGGAGGTCCTTCCCCTGTATGGTCAGCTCTATGGCTCACCAGAGGAGCAGGTAAGAACCAGATAGGCATATTTGACTCTGTTCAACACCATCCTTTCCTTCCCCATAGGCTACAATGTGCTGCTGTGTGTCAGTTAGACTTTTGGGTGCCTGTTACATTTTGTATGCCATACATGGCATGTACATGGTGTAGGTAGTATAGAGAAGAAAAGTACTCTATGTATTTCATTAACATTGTGTTGTGTGATATGGCCCATATCATCCTTCTGTTTCATTCATATATCTAGGCAAGGACACCCCCAGCAGCCTTACAGTGACATATCTTTGGATATGATTGTTGTAAATGTCAAAATAAATGTGCATCACAGCATGAGCTGCTTGAGTCATTTAAGGATCTTGTAAGCAATGTGTATAGTGTCACAGATCTCTCAGCCACACATCTGGCCATGTCAAACTGTTGTATGAGAACCATGTAAAACTCACTGTGCCCTTCAGAGTGCCACACAGGGCACAACCCACATAGAGGATGGGTACATGATTTACTGTCATGCATGGATGTGATGGAAATTTGAGTGTCATGTAGGTTCTATATGTTCAGCCTTCGGAGACCAGGGCCTGTCAAATGTATCTCCCAGTATGGGACATAAGCCAGGCTGGGATAGAGTTACTGTGGCTATGCAACTGTGGCACCCGGCTGACTACCTGTAGATCCTGGCATGTGGCCAAAATGAGTCTCCAGTGGCAAGACTTGGCTTGAAGGCCTATGCCCATTGACTACATTAGGAGTGGGTACTGAGATAAGTCTCTGACCTACTACATATGTGCATTTTGCCTCATTGTCAATGTTTTTCATTGACTTATGACAGGACCCTTACTCCCACAGCTCTGTTGTCACCTTTGCATAAGTCATATTTGTCCAGTACAAGCGTAGTGCACACATGACAAACTAACAGTGCAGACAGCTGGTTGATTCCGATGAGGGCATGACATGTGACTCATTAGCTTGGTTACATGCACCCAATGAGACCAAATATACCTCAGTATATTGGATCCATCTCTGTAGTACTGCCACATATGGCAAAACGTGTGTTCTGTGCTACAAGCACATACAACACAAACCCACCCTGAAGTAGTATAAGTTTACATTGGATAGCCCACATGTCCACACATGAACAGTGAAGACACTTTCTGCGCCCTTTATGGCAGCCCTTTCATTGTCATTTAAGCCTTAGGGTGAAGTCTGTACTATAGTAGTTGCCTGTAGGGACTGTATGCATCAAGTCAGTGTTGCTGAATGTAAATGTGTCTGTCCAGTCAGGCCCAAGGGGTTTATTCATCCGAAGGCCACAACGGTGTGTTGTGTTTAATTGTGGCTCACATCACAGTACATGTTGCTTCAGCCTGGGCTACCTGATGTCAGGAGTCTTTCTTAGTCAGTGATGGCCATAAGCAGGCTATTAGGTTAGTCTGCAGATGAGTCCAATTGTATGCAGTCATGTCCCTGTACTTATCAGCATGTGTGATTTACACTTGTGGTGTGTTGGCAATCACAAAATGTTTGTGCTTGGTGTTTGTGAAATGTGTGTGACACAGCCATTTGGCCAAAAAATGGATTTGTAACCTTTTAAATTGTTTCTTGCATCCATACAGGTCAACGCCCATCAAAAGAAAGTGATTTGGAGAGTCATCGCCCGGCAGGTGCGGACCCTGGGAGTCCATGGCCGGTAGAGCACTCACCGTCAGATGAGGTGGGAGGATCTGAGACGCTGGACCCAGAAGATCAGAGGTCCAGCTGGGGCTGTCCTCCCTGTGTGGGCTGGGTGCACGTCGGAGCCTGACCCCCCAGTGGCCCGCATTGTGGGGGTGGCCTACTCTGAGCTTGATGGACATTTGAGGGGAGCACAGCAGCTACATGAGGGCGAGTCCTGTGCATACTCCTGCCTGTTACATTACCAAGTTGATGTCTTAGAGTCTGCCATCTCCTCCTGAAGATTGGAGATGGGCCATGTGTGACACACAAGATGAGTAATTGTTTGTGTAGGTATGGAAGTTGGTGCATGCTGATGTGCCTTGCCTATTGGCCCAGTGACCTAGGACAAAACTGGGTTCAGTGTGCAATCAATTAACTCTCCAGGGCCAACACATGGCTGAGTACAGTGATCAATCAGGTCATATTGTTCGTTGTTGTGGATGTCACTTGTACACAACAGTCAGCTTGTTTTCAGTGTGTCAGTCCAGACAACATGAAGTAATAGATTACTTTACTCAGCGATGTGTCTGCTCATGTGAGTGTTTTGGCATCTGTCCCCCACAGGCCACTTGATTTTAGTGTGTCACAAGTGCTGGTGCCTCACTACTATCTGTCATGTGAAGGTAGACTTCCCATGGTAAGTAGTGAATGTCCAGGGACATGATTTTGGTGACATCACTGTTGCCATCATTCCTTGTGTCTACATGTTGGCATGTGTACCTTTCACTTTTGCCATATCATTTTCACTGCTGTCATGCATGGTCTACCTGTCTTCATGGGATGATGTCTGATTCTTTCACATAAGTGTGCTTGCCAACATGTGTTTTGAATTGGACATGTGTGATGGGCCTAAAGTTCATTTGGTGCCACAGACAAGAGTGTGTCACCATTGATTGGTGGTTCACACATACCCTCACCCATCATTCCATGTAATTTGGCATCTACAATTGCAGAAGCAATGAAGCATATGACAGGTAGGACTACAAGATTTACTCTCAATTTGCATTTCCATGCCATGAATATAGAATAATTTAGCAAAGTGCTTAGCACATGTTAAATGGTGACTGTTCATGGCCAAACTGTTGACATGCATCAGGGAGTGACTTGTAGTAATGTGGGAATCATATGTTGTTGTGTACAACCATTCATCCAAGGGAATCTATGTTTGCATGGCAAAAAGCGACAGTGATGTGCCTTCCCTTTGAGCAACATTTTAATGGCCTTCTACAGGTGCTTGAGTATCCCTCAGCCTTTACATCATTCAAAGGACTATTGGCTTTTACTTATGCAATCTGAGTAGGGTATTCTCAGGAATACAAATCAAGAGAGATGATTTCCATGGGGCTCGCTGATTCACTGTGGTTTGGAGATTTGAAAACAAATCTCCCTGGCATTTTGCCCAATTTGTCTCCAGTGTACATTTCTGTGCAAGATGTGTAATTTATCTGAGCAACATCAGTACAACCTCTGTGAGTCTATTTAGACAATGGACATATAGTGAAGTGACCATTGGGGATTTTTTCCAGTGTGACATGGGTGTTTCCATGTCACCTTCTTCCAGCTATTGTACTTCTTTCAGCAACATGGCTGGATTATTTGGCCATCATTTCATCATGATGTGGTATTGGGTATATGAAGATTAGCTGGATTCATGACCTTGTGTGGGATCTGTGAGATTGAATTTGGCATTGCCATACTATTTTGTGACAACAGGTTACCGAGGGATGCTACATAAGGCAAACCATTCAAGGTGATAAGGTCTCCTACTTACTCCATGGGTATTGTGATTGTACAGTTTCACCCATGCAATTGGAGTTTTCTATGATTCTGAATTTCCTGTGGGCTACTGTACGTTATTGTAATGTTTGCTAATGACAGCTGTTGTTCAAGTGTGATCAGGCACATGTAGTGACCCCATTTGTCTTTGTAATTTCAGCATCAGCACAGGCAAGTTTAGGAAACAGGGCTGAACCAAGCGGGGAAGCAGATGGCCACGGTACCTCTAGTCATGAGACATCTGCCATGTAGGAACCCAGTGGCCCAGATGGTGAGGGGATTGCCACAGAGGACATAGGATCCACATCATCTTCAGAGTCTTCCTCCAGTGGCCACTCCTTAGTGGTGGCGGACACATCTGGACCTGCTCCTGTTCCATCCTTATCCCCCATCCCCAGTTCCATTTTCACCCTCCCTGTTGCTCCACACCCAGTTGGCCATGCCCGCTCATCCAAGAGGGTGGGTGTCTCCTTCGCCTCAGGCACCTCACCCCTGCCATCATTACCCCACTGCCCTGAGTGAGGAGGCTATTGACCTCCTGAGAAGTATCTCTGTGGGTCAGACTGCCGTTTTGTATGCCATCCAGGTGCAGGGTACCCAGCTTCAGCTGTTGTTTGCATACCTGGAAGGCATTCAGAGTGCCATGTCTAGCCTACAGAGATCATTTCAGGCTCTGGCCTCCTCACTGACAGCAGCCTTCCACGCCCCACAATCCTCCCCCCACCACCTTCCCCATCTCCCCTACCTGTTCCAAACAGACATATCCGCAAACACCCACCTCAAAACACAAGCAGCACACATAAGCACAAGCACTACAAGACACACAGACACACAAGCACTCAACAGTCACTCACACACCGCAACACTCACCATAACCCACAGACACCACCCCAACACCCGCAGACCCACACACCACAGACAGCATACCCCAGATACCACCCAAACACCCACAGACACAGCCAGAACACCTACCATACCCACAGACAGCACTCCAATACCCCCAACACCACCCCAACACCCACAGACACAGCCACCACCTGCACACCACACCCCCAGACACCATCCTAACACCCACAAAAACAACCAACACTCCCACATTACCCAGCACCTCGACCTCACAGTTCTCAGGAAACACAAATGCCCACACTCACACACACCAGACACCACCCAAACACAAGCATGCCTCAGACATGCACACACCAACAGCATCAACACTCACAGGCGACGCAACCAGTTCCTCAACCTCCCAACCCTCAATCCCTTCTGAAGTCCCTACCCATTTTCTCAAAGAAAGTTTCCTTTTTGACCTTGCCCTTATCCCTGTGATCCCCACTCTCCCTCCCAAAACCAAAATGACCCCACCCACATCCCAACATATTCCTTCCACATCCAATTCCTCACCTGTTGCACCTGACCCCTTGAACCAGCTGTATCGCTCCCATCCAGAAGAAAAAGCCCACCCCCCAAAAGTTAAGTCCACCCTTCCCAAAGTTCAGTCTACTCCTCCCAAAGTGAAGTCCACCCCACCCCTCCCAAACTCACCCATCTCAAACCTGACCCTACCCCACCCAAGGATGACCTGTGAGGTGCCTGCATGCCCATATGGTTCCCCTTCCCATAGAGGTTCTTTGGCAGTGATCAGAGTCAAGCTGGTGCACAGTACTGTGCAGAGACTTTCTAATGGACTGGCTAATGGCCTTTATTTTTCATTACTATTGAGTTAATAAACCTAAGGTGTTTTTTGGGTACACATTTGTCCTTCCATTACTTTTCTACTTTTTTGCTGATCTGAGTAATTTGTGATGTATACCTACAGTTGTGTATCATTCACCTTGACCTCTGTTTTATTTGTTGTGGTTGGTAAGATCTGACTTTGGGGGAAGTGCTGGTGTCAACCAGCTCAAGGATAGACGTTCACTGGATGGATATGTTGGTAGGTGGTAATCCAATTGGGGTTTCATTGCATTGTGTTTTGTTTGCTATGGTAAGTATTTAATCTTGGCTTGGCCAATGTCGACATGTTTTGTGTTAGATGTGTTCTCCTGCTGTAGATTGTGCATTCATATAATCCGTATAATGTGTGCAAGCAACAGCTTTGTTTGTCTATACATGGAAGGTATACAATTGTGCTACCTTCTGAATACATTTGACTGACCATGTATCCATTTTCATCTGTGTAGCTTCAAGCTACTTCATATACATATGTGACCCAAGCTGTTGCTGTTGTATTTGCTTTCTTGATTTGCACTTACACATTTGGCACATAGGCATGGCACTTGTTTCCACAATTGCGTGTCCCTGTGATACATGAAGGCCCAGTTCCTATACAAATAGTGTTTTGTGAGCATGTGTAAAGTGACGTGTCCCAGGACTGCATCCTTCCTGGGGTCCCCTTGATGCTGCCATCCCAATTCTAAAAGTATTGTTTACATTGTGAGCTTTGGATAATTTTCTCCCTAAATATTGTGCATCCGATGTATCTTGCATTCTCTTGCAACGTGGGTGATATGTGTGGACCCATTACAGGGACTTTGCATAGAAGGTGTGTTTGGGTTAATTGACACATGAATTAATATGTCGACAATCCATGGCATATGTGCAATGTGAGGGTGTCAGTTCAAGTAGAAGGATGTGCTATTAATGTCGTTTTGCTGTTGTGTGACACAATGTAACGTACACTTCATTGTCCCTGAAAATAGGATTTGCACACATGTCTGGTTTTGTGGAGTATGGCACTGCAATGTCAGTAACCTGCCCATTGGGGGCGGCATGTTGCTGTGATTGGGTTACACGTTGTGTTAAACTCTCACCCGGGACACAAATTCATACTAGGTTCATGGAGCACAGCGTCCACACCAGGACGATGGCAGTGCGTCTATTTGCTGTTGAGTTTCGGGACATAGAAAGATGTTTTTTCTTACCATCAGTTGTGTCCATGCCAGCGTTGATCTTGGGCTCCATCTAAGAGCAGCAGCAGCAACAGAACGTAAAGGATCGGCACCATGGCAGCACAAGATGTATGCCTCAGTTTCTGCCAGCTGGGATATGATGGTTGGCTTGCCACAGTCACATCAGCAGAAATCAACTTCATAAACTGTACGTCAGAAACAGTGGCTCCGACTGCCTCATTGGCCTTTACCGGGCCGCAGTGGTCTTCGTTGCCTGGCAGTGCCAGTGGGACCGTGGCGGTCTTTGGTCCATTGAACCACATGCATCATAGTACTGTGGTCTGACCTCCAACCCGACAGCGGACTCTGAATCAGGCCCTAAGTCTCTAGTAAATTAGAAAGAGAGTCTTTAGGAACAGGGAGGTCTTCTTTTAAATTCGTCTGAGTCACAAGGGAAACGTCCAGCCTTTAAAGCAGAAAAGGAAAAGTCTCTGGCTCACCCTCAAAACTAGGGGGTTTTATACACATTTCTAACATAACTAATGAGCAAATACTGCACATTTTGCATAGCATGGTGACATGGTGACAGCACAACTTTAACCTTCATTTAAAATGTCACATTTTCTAAGGCAACACCTCTCAACCCTTTCTGTATGTGAGACCTCATCAGCTCCTGTTGTTTTTCCAGATATGCACTACACATTATGTTGCATTAACTAAAACAATAGCTCAGAGACAAAATTTTCAACTAGGCCTTCGTCAGGAAGCTACAACAGGAGGACCTTCAAACTTGTTACTTGACAGCACACAAAGTGTAATTCACAGTACATGAGCTCGAATAAAATAATTGGTTACGTCACAGTGTTCTGTGCTCTTCAAAGTTTTCAGAAAGCATGAAGAGAGAAGGCACCCGGGATGGAATTGACTGAGTGGAGGAATGAGCAGAAACAGTTTGTACAGTACACCAGAAACAAAATAATTTTTAGCTAAAAGCGTGTCCCTTATAGAAAATGGGCTACAACTAAAACAGGTAATTAAACACAATTTTAAATAAGTGAGAAAAATGGTTTCAAGAGCAATAATATTAACTCATTGGTTGGAACTAAAAACCAACATGCAAAATCATGAAATACTCAAACTAATTTCTCATTCAAAATTGTGAGTTAATAAAACTTCAACACAAATGCATCACATTGACATATTCTGCCCCTTCTGCTTAGGTATTACCATCATATGCCAGGGACGCCCATATCATGGCAGGGCCTCAATTGAGTAAGTCACAGGCATTTATATTCCAACGATGGCCATGATTATGTGATAGATGGCCACAATTAGACCAAGTATGTTCACATTCTTGCAGGAATATCTTCTGAGTTGCCATGATTAGTCCAACGATGACCAACATGTCAAGATGTACCATTTTATGTCAGTGCCAAATTTATATCAAGAATAGTTCTAGTTGTGCCAGAGATGAACCTCTTATATTGGGGGCACGAGATACATTTGGTGTTGCTTGACACTATGAATACATGAATGGCTTTCAGGGAGAGATAGGCCCTCATTACAACCCTGGCGGTAAATCCCGCTTACCGCGTGCAGAAGACCGCCAACATACCGCTGAGGCTGCAGAATTCCGCTACAGCTATTATGACCCACAGCTCGGAATCCTCCATAATACAGACATACACCCAAGTCTGCCACACCAAAGGTCAGTGATAAACTGGCGATAACAAAACCGACACTGTCACACCAACAGGATTACGCCCACACTATCACGACCCACGAATCAACGCTGCTGTATTTCAACCGCGGTGTTCCATTGGTGGTACACACCGCCGTGCTCAAAATACACACATTTACAAAACACAACCACATTGGACAAATCGAAATATACACACCTGATACACATACACACACCACACCCACACACTCAATCCAATATAAAATACACACCCACATCACCCACGAGCCCTTACTACCAGAATTCTGAAACCACGCCAGAGATAGAAACCACCATAAACAACACCAGCATCCACAGACACACAACACATCACATACACAACATTCATGCACCTCAAACAACACACACCAACACCTCCCCTCATACATCACAACACACACCACCTTACAAATCACTCACACCACTTCATGGCACCTCAACGACACCCCAGGTTCTCTGAGGAGGAGCTCAGGGGCATGGTGGTGGAAATCGTCTGGGTAGAGCCACAGCTATTCAGATCACAGGTGCAGCACAACTCCTTTGCAAGGAAGATGGAGCTATGGCAAAGAATTGTCGACAGTGTCAACGCAGTGGGACAGCATCTAAGAACTAGGGATAACATCAGGAAGAGGTGGAACGACCGACGGGGGAAGGTGCGTTCCGTGGTCTCCAGACACCAGATTGCTGTACTGAGGACTGGCGGTGGACCCCCACCTCCTCCCCCACAAGTAACAACATGGGAGGAGCAGGTCTTGGCAATACTGCATCCTGAGGGCCTCGCAGGAGTAGCAGGAAGACTGGACTCTGGTAAGTCAACTCTTTACTACCTTATCCCCCCCACCCTACCTGCATGCCATCACATACTCCCACCCTCACCCCATCACTCCAACACCTCACACATGCCCCACTATCACAACCCACCCATCCCAATACCAAGCCCTGCATGCAACACCAAAGCATGGACACCCATCAACAAAGCATGTCCACTACAGATACCCACACAGACTCCAAACCAAATATCACACAAGGACAAGCCAAGAATGCAAGTACTGGAGTACAGGGTCACTCACCCATCGCACACGATGGCACACACAGAGGGCAATAATCATGCCTTTACACTCCTGCAGGACCCCTACCCAACGTCACCGGACAGGAAGTACTAGACATATCCAGTCCCCCCCACAGAAGAGACCCACAGTGATGACAGCAGCTCTGCACAACTGGATCAAGATGACCAGCCCGGCCCATCAGGGACCTCAGGACAGTCGGTTCCCCTGACACTGGCACAAGCCACCACAGAGCCTCCCCCCTCAGGAAACACCAGCACAGCACCCACCCAATGGGCCCATCCCTCTGTCCCCAGGACATGTCAATCAGCAGTGTGTCCACCACTACAGGGAACCCAGGCAAACCCACCAACCCAAGAAAATCAGGGACCTGGGGGCAGTGGCAGTGGGCACACGGTTCAGGGGACAGAGGCACAGGATAGCAGGGAGGCTGTGAGGACTGCTGTGCAACAGGGGGAGGACAGGCCCAGGGAACCCACTCTCCACGAGGCAATCTCCAACATCATGGGAGCTTACCATCATTCCCAGGAGACGATGGCAACGGTTCTGGCCAAGTTTCAGTAGACCCAGCGGCTGCGGGAGGAACACTATCTGGGGATCAGGGAGGACCTGAAGTCCATTAACAACACCCTGGTCACCATTGCAGGGGTGCTGCAAGACCTTGTCAATACCAGGAGGGAAACTGTGGCACAACAAGGGGCCCCTGACACTAGCCTGTATGATGAACAGCCCTCCACCTCCGCCGGCGCTAGTGGACAGGAGGCACCACCACAGGAACACAACACCAGGACCTCTCCCCCTGCAGATGGAGAACCACCCCGCAAACGGTCCCTGAGATCCAGGAACAAGACAGAGAACATTGCCAAGACCCCCGCCAGGAAATTAGACCCCCCTGATGTCACCCTTCCTTCCCACTTTGTCACCCTGTCCATCCTTCAACTGCCATTGCTCCACTTCCTATGCCCCTTTGGAAAATGCACCTGTGAAACAAATGGAATGGACTTTGCCATGGACATTCCTCCACCATCCCCCCTGCCCATTTTACAACCCCCTCCACTTATTTGCACAGAAATAAACACACTTCAATCACAAAACAATTTGGAGTTAGTCTGTGCTTTCACAAACGTGTAATTGCAATAACCATGGAATATAGCAATGTTAATTTACTTATGCACATACAGATGTAACACAGCTGTAGGCCTGGAGGAAATATAGCAGAGGGCAGAAAGTGGGACCCACATCTGTGAAATTGAAAGCAAAAGTGACACGTCAGGGTCCATAGACTGAGTGTAAAAGACAGACTTATGCTAGCTCCAATAATAGTATGAGATATGGGAGGCAGTGACATCGTCTTACCTGTGTCTCACTGGAAGTATAGCATGATTATGTTGTTTCTGTTGTCAATATCCTCTTCTTCTGCCTCCTCTTCTTCACTGTCCACAGGCTCCACAGCTGCCACAAGACCACCATCTGGCCCATCCTCCTGCAGAAAAGGCACGTGGCGTCGCAAAACCAGGTTGTGTAGCATACAGCAGGCCACGATGATCTGGCACACCTTCTTTGGTGAGTAGTAGAGAGAACCACCTGTCATATGGAGGCACCGGAATCTGGCCTTCAGGAGGCCAAAGGTTCGTTCAATCACCTTCCTAGTTCGCCCATGTGCCTCATTGTAGTGTTCCTCTGCCCTTGTCCTGGGATTCCTCACTGGGGTCAGTAGCCATGACAGGTTGGGGTAACCAGAGTCACCTGCAAATATCGAGGGACAACTGTTAGACACACACTAACCCTTAGGGACAACCCCATACCCAGACACCTATTCACACTGTATAGGTTCCTTGTCTTCACCTATACGCCACACACGGTGCCTCTGGAGTTGCCCCATCACATAAGGGATGCTGCTATTTCTCAAAATTTAAGCGTCATGCAGAGAGCCAGGAAACTTGGCATTCACATGGGAGATGTACTGGTCTGCCAAACACACCATCTGCACCTTCATAGAATGGTAGCTCTTCCGGTTTCTGTACACCTGTTAACTCCTGCAGGGGCTACCAATGCCACATGTGTCCCATCAATGGCACCAATGATGTTGGGGATATGTCCCAGGGCATAGAAGTCACCTTACACTGTGGGCAAATCCTCCACCTGAGGGAACACGATGTAGCTGCGCATGTGTTTCAGCAGGTCAGACAACACTCTGGACAACACGTTAGAGAACATTGGCTGTGACATTCCTGATGCAATGGCCACTGTTGTTTGAAAGGAACCACTTGCCAGGAAATGGAGTACAGACAGGACATGCACTAGAGGGGGTACCCCTGTGGGATGGCGGATAGCTGACATCAGGTCTGGCTCCAACTGGGCACACAGTTCCTGGATTGTTGCACGATCAAGTATGTAGGTGACTATGATGTGTCTCTCTTCCATTGTCGACAGGTCCACCAGCGGCCTGTACACCGGAAGATGCCGCCATTTCATCACCTGCCCCAGCAGACGTTCCCTATGGTCAGCCAACACTGAGGAATCACAATATGTAATTTGCACACATTTATTAACCTGCAATGTGTCTGTAACTGTGTGTATTCAAGGCCTACATTGGTGTGACGCAGTTATTATTAATGCCATGTGGTCCCCTGAAATGGCGGCTGCCTGACCTGTAAGGTGGGACAAGGGGATATGAGGTAACTGCGCTGGGGTTGTACACCGTCACGGTGGGCCGTCGAAGACCGTGGCGAAATTCTGCATTGGTTAACACTGGACCCTAGGGTTCCGAGGAGCCAATGACGATGTACGCCGGCAGTGACGGTACACACCTAAGCAGACGTGACTGCCATTTTCTGTCTGTTCACTCACTTGCTACCTGACCTTCAGCAGGAGAGGACCTACACTGCAAGTGCTGCTGTGTCTGGAAGCGACGATGGCTCCTGTGTCTGGGGTAAGGGCCCCTGCCTTCACTTCGGAGGAGTTGGAGAAATTAGTTGTTGGGGTCCTTCCCCAGTACAAACAACTGTACGGTCCTCCAGACAAACAGGTGAGTACACTGTGAGCATGCTGCATGGGCAATGCCTGTTTGGAGTGGTGTGGATGGAAGATACATGGGGGGGGGCTGAGGCCTGCATGGGCGGACGGTGAGTGCATGTGCATCATGGCAAGGGTGGGAACGGGGGCCAATGAGTATGACAGTCTGGACGGGTAAAGAATTTCCTTTCCCCCTGTAACATTCCTCTAAGTCAGTGCCCAACAGAAAAAATATATTTGGCGTGCCATCGCCAAGGTCGTCCGGACCCTGGGGGTCCACCACAGACGGGGCACACACTGCCATAAAAGATGGGAGGACCTGCGCCGCTGGAGCAAGAAGATGGCGGAGGCCCAGCTGGGGATGACCTCCCAACGTGGGAGGGGTGCCCATCGCACCATGACCCCCCTGATGTTCCGGATCCTGGTGGTGGGGTATCCGGAGTTGGATGGGTGCTTGAGGGCATCACAGCAGCCACAAGGGGGTGAGTACACTCTCATTCAGGTGACTCTGCGCGCATTACGCGGTGTCTGACTGGGGTAGGTGGGCAGTGGGTTCCCCTAGGCCAGGGTGAGCTTGGTAGGCAAGGTCCTTGTGAGGCAGGCTATGTGGCACCCCAACCCCACTAGTGGTTAGTGCCATCTACACCCAGTCAGTCTCCTGTGACTTCCAGATGTGCAGCTATCGGGCTTAGGCCTTGTACCCCATGGGCATGTGATTAATCTAGGAACTATAAGTGCCTGGCGTAGTGCAGAGGGCTGCTGTGTCTGTTGTGTCAGCCAACTGTAGTGGTGTTGCATGCACTGAACATGTCTTTCTCCTGTCTTTCCCTCCCCCTTTTTGTGGTCTACCTGTTCTTGTGTGCAATAGCATCATCAGGTGGAGGAGCATTGACACCGGAGCAGGAGGGAGCTGCATCCCACTTGGCCCTGGGGGGCGAAACAACGGAGTCTGAAACCATAAGTGGGATGGAGGGCGAGGGGAGCTCCATGGCGGGGACAGGAGCAGAGACCAGCGACAGCGACTCCTCCTCTGATGGGAGCTCCCTCGCGGTGGCAGGCCCCTCTGTGCCCCCCGCATCAACAGGTACAGCCGTCACCCCCCCTATCAGCACTGCCCTCCCAGCAGCCCCTCAGCATGTGTCCTGTACCCGCTCACCCAGGAGTAACAAACAAATGCATATCTGGAGGGCATTCATTCTGATGTGGCGGCCCAACAGAGAGCATTTCAGGCTCTGGCCTCAGCACTGATGGCAGCCATTGTCCCTGTGTCCAGCCTCCCCCCCTTCAGCTTCCTCAACCCAGACCCAATCCCCTGTACCTCAGCCTATCCCAATCACACCATCAGACCAGCATGCACACACATCAACACACAAGAGTGGCTCAGGCAAACATAAGCACCACACATCCCACAGGCACTCACACAAGCATCATACCCATGCACACATACCAACATCCACTCCCCCCACTGTGTCCCCTCCTCCATGTCTCCCTCCCAGTCTCGTCTCCACTTACACCTGCATGCACTACATCCTCAGCCACTACCTCCATCACCAGCATGCCCATCACAACACACTGCTCACATGCATTCACCACCCCAACTACCATTCACACATCCCCAGTGACCTCTCCCAGTGTGTCAGTGAGCCCTCCTCCCAAAGAACACAAAAGCAGGCACACACCCACCCAACAGCCATCCACCTCACAGCAGCCTCCAGCCCATGCACCTTCGCCCAAATTCAGCAGACGTACACCTCCTACAACCACTACCTCTTCCTCCACTCCCAAACCCCCTCCCTCTACCCGTCCCAGTGTATCTAAAAAACGTTTCCTGGCTAATATTGACCTCTTCCCTACACCTCCCCCCGTCCTTCCCCTAGGGCCAGGCTTTCCAGGTCCCAGCCCAGCACCTCAGCCACCACCTCCCCAGGCACAGTGGTGCCAGCAACTGCGGGGTCATGGAGTGCGCCAACCATCAGGGCTGCCAGTGTGCCAGGGAGCGAGGGCAAGGACATTCCACCGCCTGCCAAGGTTAAAAAGGTGCGCACATCCCAGGGGGAGAAGCCGAAAACACCTGCCACCAAGGGGTCAGCGAAAATGAAAGGGGATAGTGGCAAAACAACTGCGCCACCATCAAAGGTGGGGAAGGGCCAAAAACAGAAGGGCAGGTCAGGAGACGGCATGGTGGCACAGACTGAGGGACCAGTGTCACACCTTCTGTCCATGTCCACGCCAACCTGTATGGCGGAGAACACCGGCACATGCACCGCTACCTGCACCGCCACAGCACCTCTACCCGCACCGCCTCTGGCACTTCTACAACCGCTGCAACAGTCCCTAGCCTCTTCCCCGGTGGGCAGCCATCCGAGGCTGCAGGAGACATCCTGCTCTCTTACTCAGCTGGTGCTGACACATGCTCTGCCGCCACAGACACCGCCTCCAGCACCTCCGCCACATACCCCGCCGCCAGCATCGCCGCCACAGACCCGGCCGCCAGCATGGCCGCCACAGACCCCGCCGCCAGCACCGCCACCACAGACCCCCGCTGCCAGCACCGCCGCCACAGACCCCGCAGCCAGCACCACCGCAACAGACCCCGCAGCCAGCACCGCCGCCACACACTCCGACCGCAAGCACCGCCACGACTGACACCGCCGCAAGCACCGCCAGCGGCCCCACGATGTCCTCAGACAGTGGCACCACCGCAGACATAACTACCATCCCCAGTGGTCAGTCGTCCGAGGCTGGTGGTGAGTTCAAGGACCCTGGGCAGCTTCAATGAAGCATCACTTTCATCACAGTTGTCACTTGCACATGGAATGAGAAGCCGCAGCAGTGTGGGGTATGTCTCTGCCTCCACGGCGTATCATGCAACCTGTACCTCAGAAATCTTGTGGCACACACACCCAGGAGAGTGTATTGTTCTGGCCACACTGCACGTGGAGCACTCTGGGCACCATGCCCCCTCCAGAACCAGTGGAGAGATACATCCACTACCTCAGTCCTTGGCAGGATGAAGCACTCTGGGCACAAAGCCCCCTCCAGAACCAGTGGAGAGATACATCCACTACCTCAGTCCTTGGCAGGATGAAGCACTCTGGGCACAAAGCCCCCTCCAGAACCAGTGGAGACTGTTATCCACTTGAGAGACTGTGGCTTTGCACTCCCCAGGATACAGCAGTGGCAAACCATCCACTGGAGAGAGTTGAGAGACTGTGGGTTTGCAGTCCCCAGGTTACAGCAGTGGGCAAACCACCCACTGTAAAGACTTGAGAGACTGTGGCTTTGCACTCCCCAGGATAAAGCAGTGGGCAAACCACCCACTGGAGAGACTTGAGAGACTCTGGCTTTGCACTCCCAGGATACAGCAGTGGGCAAACCACCCACTGGAAAGACTTGAGAGACTGTGGCTTTGCACTCCCCAGGACCAAACTGTGGGCATGGAGCCCCCTCGTGGAGCAGTGGCATCGTGTGTTCATCAGGCTGAGGTGCCCCCCTCTCCCTCGCCCTGAGGTGCCTGTATATTTTCTATCTGATGCCCCTCCAGTGTTCTCTCCGTTTGGAGTCAGGTATCATGTGTGGGCCTCGCCCATGCATTTTGGGCCCAGTGGTCCACGGACAATGATTGGTGCACCATCCGGACGTGTGTATTTGGTGTACATAATTGTATATACTGGATTTTGAATTTTGATAATGATATTTCACATGATTACATTTGTTCAAATCAATTCCTTTTGTCCTTGCATTCTTCCAAGGGATGGGGGGGTGTATATGTAATGTTGCAGCATGTATTTGTGTGTATGGTGTTGTGGGTGGGGGGGGGGGGGGTTGCGTGTTGCATGTATGTGTCACTCTCTTTTCCCTCCCCTGTGTTATAGGTGCAGTACTCACCGTGGTCGTCGTCGCCGTCGTTGTTGGAGCTCCTGATAGAGGAGCAGGAAGACCATCATCGGCAGCATCTGCAATTCGGGCTCCATGGCGTCCTGGTTCCTCGTGGGGTGTGGAAAGGTGAGTGTTTTCCCTTCTGTGTACTGTTTCTGCCGTGTTTTTGTTCACGTTGGGTCCGCCCCGGAAAAGGTGGCGAATAGGCCTGTTGTGATAGGGTGGGCGTTACATTGTCTTCCGCCTGTCTGTTGGCGGTGTCCGCTGCGTTGTTTGTACCGCCGTGGCGGTCGGAGTGTTAAAGTGGCTGGCTATGTTGGCGTTTCCGCCACAGTTGTAATCCCATTTTTTTCTCCACTGGACTGTTTGCAGGATTACCGCCGCTTTAACACCGACCGCCAGGGTTGTAATGAGGGCCATAGTCTTTCATAGGGACAATACTCCAGCCACATATTCAGCATATACATAATAGCATACACATACATACAGAACCATTAAAACAAATACACATAAATACATGCACTCGCTGCTCCCACTGTCTGTAACAAGAAGCAAGACCTTTACCTGTCTCCGGCCTTTGCTCTTCTTGGCATTAGGCTGATAATGGAAGATTGCCACACACTTCCACTCTGTCAATTGCACACCTTAGTGGCTTCACTCTGGCTTTTAATGAGAGTTATTTTCTGTCCTAATTTCATAAGTATTGTATGACTTATAGAATGTGGCTTGCAGAGTGACCAATCAACATGTGACTTTCAAACTGAGTGTGAGACATGGTGTAGGTACTACAGTCTGTCATAGTGTATGTTTGTGTAAGCATGTGGCCCTGCAATTGACGTGGCTGGCAGCAACTCCAGGGATAAAACATTTGCAGTGCTTCCTTCTTCAATATAGCTGGACCTTCTGAACTATGCACTGTGCTGAGCTGCACTTTGGGGAGAGCTACTTCCAGAGTACTGGCGAGCTACCAGTAGCGGCCAAGCTACTCTTTGCAGACCCCTTGATCAGACCTTTCCAATCTCTCAAATGTTTAACTTGGGACCTTAGTCCTATTAGCAATTTGGTTGCTTTGAAAGCAGTACAGCAAACTCCCCATACTTGCTGATGCTCTTAACAACACGTTGCATTAGACAACCATCACATTTTCAACAGAACATGAAAGTCATATATTTGCCTTTCAAAAGCAAAATCTTTCTCACAAACTTTCACACTCCCATAAACAACTCACTATGCTAGGCTGCATTGTGTTGTCTGAGGCCCTCATATAATGCCGGACTTTCTTTATTTCAGTCTGGAGATCCCAAAATACACAAGTATCCTAGTTGCCAGCTACATCTGTAATGACCCCTCTTCCTTGCCCGAACCTATCTCTAAACCCACCTTCATTTTTCATCTGTCTGTGAAGTACTTATAGCTTCCCCACTGGTGGAGGAGCAAACTACTGAGCAGTGTTTGCGCATCAGACCTTAATAAATAAACTTACAAGTGGACGCAAATTGGTTGATGAACCTTTTGACTCACATTTATGATGTTCCCACCATAGATCCAGTGCGTGCAGATCAATAATCAGTAACATCAATAATCAATGATAATAGCATTAGTAATCAATAGGAGTCAGTAATTATCAGAAAACATGACCTTTCAGTCATGAATCACCACACCTTTTAGTAACAGTTAGAATATTTATTTCCCTATATTAACAATGCTAATGTCAAGCAAGATAATCTCAAAATCAAATGATAAACATACAGAAACATAACTGACTGCCCAAAGCAGTGAAAGAAATGTAATCTAATCAAAGCTTGAATTATTACACATTCTAAGGTTACAGTGCAAATTAATAACAAGGACAATTGAGCAAACGATATTGCATACATTTATATTCAGCAAAGAAAAGACATCGATTATTACCCACTATAGCAGACTTTCATTAGTGAGGATTCTTATCTAACACCAGATTAGCATTAGCATGTTGGACTTCATGAAAAACAATTTAGTCAACACAAGTTTAGAAAACATCGAACTATGGTTCTATCAAAATATTGTGGTTGGTACCTGGAAAGAAAAAGCAAATAGATTCAAGAAACACATGAGTAATAATACACCTCTCCTCAAATGGATTGGCAAGCTAAAATAGTCTTCATCATCAGGACATCAGTTCGGTCAGCAGGCATCAGGAATCAGCATCAAAGTTCAGATAACACAAAGGGGGTCATTCTAACTCTGACGGGCGGCGGAGGCCGCCCGCCAGAGTTCCCCCCTCCAGAACACCGCTCTGCGGTCATAAGACCGCTGCGGTGATTCTGGGTTTCCCACTGGGCTGGCGGGCGACCACCAAAAGGCCGCCCGCCAGCCCAGTGGGAAACACCCTTCCCACGAGGAAGCCGGCTCCGAATGGAGCTGCCGGAGTGGGAAGGTGCGACGGGTGCAGTTGCACCCATCGCGAATTTCACTGTCTGCAATGCAGACAGTGAAATTCAAAGTGGGGCCCGCTTACGGGGGCCCCTGCAGTGCCCATGCCATTGGCATGGGCACTGCAGGGGCCCCCAGGGGCCCCATGACACCCCATACCGCCATCCTGTTCCTGGCGGGCGAACCGCCAGGAACAGGATGGTGGTATGGGGTGTCTGAATCCCCATGGCGGCGCAGCGAGCTGCGCCGCCATGGAGGATTCAGAAGGGCAGCGGAAAACCGGCGGGAGACCGCCGGTTTTCCTCTTCTGACCGCGGCCAAACCGCCGCGGTCAGAATGCCCTGCGGGGCACCGCCAGCCTGTTTGCGGTGCTCCCGCCGACCCTGGCCCCGGCGGTCTAGTACCGCCGGGGTCAGAATCACCCCCAGTGTCTTTAAGCATTAAAGTAAAGCATGTCTCTAGACGCTCGGAAAAGTAATGGCCTTTCGGCAAGAAGAAAATGGGAAAATGCGCTGTCTTCCATCAGTGCAGTCCGGCTAAGTAAGATTTCCTAAAACTACTTCCCAAGTCCCCATTGGTCAAGGGATCGCATGTTCACACTTTGTCCAATAAAACTAAAACTTCAAATCAATAATTTCTACTAATAGGCAGTCCACATGTTGCTGATTGGCTTCTCTTGTAATGTCCTCATCGTCCGGCTCGTCAGGTAACAATATTGTTGCAGCTTATACTCCAGTCAGTGTCTCCATTGTTCTTCTCCTGAGAAAGTCAGTCTTACACACATTACACTTATATTGTTACAGTTAGCATGTACAGCGTCTTTTAACAAGCAGTTCTCATGGGAAAGACTTTTAGCTACAGGCATATTTAGTCAGCACAGTGGAAAATTAAATTTTGTATTCTCTGGGCAGCCATTTTATTAATCAGTTTAGAAATACAGCTTGACATGAGGCCATGCAACTAGTCCAAGACCTCCTCTAAGTTAATGCATACAATTAATAAAGCTGATACATAATGCAAAACCCTTAATATGATGTACCACTACATTAATCAAACGTAAGCTCCATATTTCATATTTTTAAGCCATTAATAAGTATACTTCATGAACATTGGCGGCCACTCACGTGGACACATTTTCAAATGCGTGCATTATTTTTCTCTATATTATTACATTTTCTATGCATATCCATTATTCAGAATACATGAATATTCATCAATATCTTTATTAAAACACCTGCTCAAGCAGAGGCTTAATGGTTGCTCCTTAATTATCTCCTCCTTATAACCATTACATCTCATGCCATTGCAGTGAATGAAGGACTGTTAAGAGAGAATAGTGGCAGAGAGAGATCGTAATTCTTTAGAGTTGTTGCACCACATCCTTGTCTTCCTCTTAGCCAAGGCTGCTTGTCTTGGTTTTGTCATCTAGTTGTAATTAAACAGATTTATTGCGTCTGTGTTGTATTAGCTGAATCTTGTATTCGTCAACACTATCGTCATGGATCCATCCTATGCAGTTACTTGCATTGGATCAATGGCATATTCAGCATAGAACTTTTAGGCCTGCTTCTGGTTCATCAGCACCCAGTCCCCTTCTATGAAGTCAGACTATTGGGCTTTTCTTCTTCGATCTACTTACTGCTTCTTCTTTTCTGTCGCTTCTCAACCCTTCTTGCGTACTTTGTCATCACTTACATTCACCTACTTGTTGTGTGAGACCTAACTCAGTATTCAATTGTGAAATTCTTGTCAGCATCGGAGTAGTGGGACATTTGCCTGTGGTGTCGTGTGGCATGTTCCTGTGTGTTCAAAAAACTGTGATGAGGACTTGATGGATGGGGGAATTATTCAAATCTGCTTGATGAAATGTTCTCTTTATGATTTACATGAAACACCTAAGCTTTCCACTTGCTTGGAGTATATGCGCATAAGTCACATGAATTTGAAACTCAGGTGAGCTAAAAATTGCACACATTTTTCGCTACTACCATTACAGGGTGGCCAATTTGTCTGTTGTGAGAACTTAAGGAATTCCCACATGGCAAATCTCTCATCCAGTGCACTTCTGAAGCTTTCGATATAGTGGAGGCCAGAGATTTAACCAGTGTAAATTAGGAATATCTATCCATGCCTATGAGCAAGAACTTGCCAGATTGTCAAGTGCCAAAAAATTATTTTTTCCAGACACAGTCTGGAAGTGAAGACATTTGCAGTGGATGTAGGCACGTGTTCTCGCTAACTACTTGATACTGTGGACAGAACTGTAGTGTGTTCTTTCTGCTAGCTTGTACAAATTAGCAAACTGTATACATTCTTGAGGAGCTTGCCTGTTGGCAAATATCTCCAATGTCCATCATGAGCTAGATCAATGATGTTTTTTGTGGGGCTGCATGAATTACAACTCATTTCTCCTCTAAGTATGAGGGTTGTCGAGGGTTTACCTTTCACATGCAGGATTGTGCTCAGTTTTTGTTAATTGGATCCAACTGGGTTGTTCATAGGTCATCACTTACCATTCACTTTTCTCGTCCTGATTTTCTTTAAGGTCAGGTCATGTCATGTGTGGTCTTGGATGGTTTGGAGTGGAATCAATCGGGGTGTGGCCTACTGAATCACAAGCATTAATGTATTACTTGGCTGTGGACGTTCTAATCCTCTAGTGGGTGGTGGAGGTCTAGTCACGTAATCAGCAGGGGTTTTGTCTTTTACAGGTTTGTGTACTACTGATTGTAGATGTTTTTGCAAATGCAGTCTCTGTCTTTGAGTGTGCAATGGCGGTTTGCCCATATCATTTCCAAAGTATTTTCGATATACGAAGACATGGTTGCGCTTACATACCCACACTATGGATACGCTTCCTTTTTCAGGTTGAGAGAATGCTCTCTCAGTATCTGTAAGGCTCCGGTTGGAATAGGATTCGGTGTTTCTCTGGTCTGTCCCTCTCTTGTATTGTTCCAGTATCCCTCTTAGGCCTTCTGTGCTGGTGTGTGCCATGAATTCTTCCCAAAAAGTGGGATCAAAGTAAGACATGTTGGCATTGCCTACTTCCATGTTCATGGTTTAGAATGCTGCTCCACTCAAAGGGACGTACTTGCTTTGAGTTCTCTTAGTTGATAGCTGAAAGTGGCATAGTATCTGTCCATTCTTAAAAATGACAGTATGTTACTGACATCCTCTTGCATCATTGATTTATTCAGCCCTCTAATTTTTATATGGATTTGAGCTTATGCCTTTGTTTGAAAAAAAATTCTAAATACGTGAGTTGTTCCTTGACGAACTTGTATTTCGCCACATTCAACATCCAGTTGGCTTGCAGTAGTGCTCGACCACCTCAGTGTAGGGCTGTGTCTTGTTCTTTTCATGATGTTCCAAGGATGTCATTAGTATAATTCAAGAAATTGATGGCTGGCTTGATCACTCTCCTGATGGCCTCTTGGAATATTTCAGCCCTTAGGATATTCAAAACTCAGTCACATGTACAGGAATAGTCTGAGCTGAGTTATGAATGCCTTTATATATTTCGAGTCTTGGTATAGGTCTAGCTGATACATCCTTTGTTCAAATCTAGAATGTGTGGGCGGTTTTTCTTAGCCAGGTTTAATGATTAAGGGGGTTGTATGTTTTACTATAATACTTTCCACTAATCAAACAGTTAAATAAATGATTTTTTTTTCCCTTTTGTGTTGGAAATTTTCAGGCCTTTTCCTCTCTTAAATTTTGGCAGGTTTGACCTTCTGACCTTTATCGGGATAAAATAAAGGTACAGTCTTTATCATGCCCAGAAATTATTGGATGCTATAAACACTGCACCACTTGTATTTCTGATCAAAATTACAAGTGGTATGAGGTTTATTGCACCCCTCTTATTTGTGATCTCTTCACAAATGTTTTTTTACAGGACCGTTAAATAATAAAGACACTCGTAATCAAAGATTTTGAATGATTTCTCTTCAACTTTCATTTCAGAATTCCAAACTATGTTTTAATGTCTTTCTTAATAGTAATACATTTTACACTCACATCGGGGTAGTACGATACGGCTTCTCAGGTGTGTGGTTCTGTCACATATATCTACTACCTCGTGGCGCTCTCTCCTTCTAGGGCTGTATTTGATATTCACAAGTCTATGTGGAGGTGTACTTTTCCCTTGACCGAAGATGTGAAAAGAACAGGGTGATGGATGGAATTCTCAAATTAATCTCAGTCATAGGCAATTGCTCAGGGCCTTAACCCAATCCATCATTTCTTTGTGCACCACGCCACCTCAGTTTGGACCCATCCGTATGCTCCTCATGAGAACAGTCCTGCCCAAACTGCCAGGCCAGGTTCTCCTTGAACCACAACACAACCTAGGACCAGTTTAGCTCTAGTTAGGGTTCTTCAGCCTGGTATAGCTTGGCTCCAGTGTCACAGTGAGCCCGGGACCCATGATTGGGCATATCTGGAATTAATCATAGCTACTGGCAATTGCTCAGGACCCAGTCCATTGTTTTTTTTGCCTACCATGCCACCTCAGTTTGGACCCAGCCTTATGTAAATCAGTCTTGACTCTGCTCCTCATGGGAACAGTCCAGCCCGATCTGCCAGGCCAGGTCCTCCCTCAACCGGAACACAAGCAACCTTTACTCGTCAAGGCTGACACGTCTTGGTGCCTTTTAAACATTGAATCTTTTATAGAATTGTTGCTCTTCTTAACATGGCTGCTGCCACAAGAGACTTTTGTTGTGCTAAAGGTATTTTGTTCTTTAGATGGCACCTTCTGGTTTTCTATGTAATATGCATTGAGTCCAAAGCATTATAGCCCATACTGACAGGGTGCTCTGTGCATTTGCAGTGTACTGGTGCCCTTGCTGCTGAAATGTATCTGCTTGTGCGTCTTGCTCTTAAGGTATTATGCTTGCGTTGTGGTGCCTCTTTCCTCCAGTGCTGTACCACTCACTGGACTCTCCTAGTGTTAACTGTGGGCAGTCTGATGTTTTTTATTTTTTATTGACCTCCCTTATGTGTGAGCTGCCTACTTTGGGTGCTCTCCTACTGTACTGGGCTTCCCTCATACTGATGCTTTGATACCTGATTGATCTGGGGGTCTTTTTGTTTTTACTTCGCTAAATTCACACAACCGTGGTACATTTTACTAGGTGGATTTCCACCCAGTACTTACAGATTCTTGCATAAGATGAGCAAATGCCTCACAGCACTCTTGGCATCATGTGGATTCAATTTTTGTCACTAGTTTTTATGTTGTTCATCAGCCCCACATAAAACACTTGATCATGGAGGTATGTCTATAAATCTTCTTTATTCCAATCTAGAGATCACAGAAAAACAACATGTATCCCAGTTGCCAGGTGCCCCGGAAAAGATCACTCTTCTGATCTCTCACCAGTACTGGTCTCAGAGCCACCTTCTTTTTACTTTTCTCACCTGTTCCTGGAGTAATTCCTGCCCTCCACTGTGGTAACATGCACCTTAGTTTGATGGTTGCCTCTCTTTATTCTCTTCTTTGTCACCATTGCAGATAGGCAACTTGTAGAGAAGATGATACGGTGTGCGTACCCGATGAGAGCAAGGTGATGGCATGCGGAGCTGCTGGCCCAGTAATGAGAAGCAATTATTTCTCAGGAATGAGGCAGGCAGCTCCACTAAGATCTAATTGTCCATTCAAGTCAGCTGAGCGCCCGAGGATGGTCAAGCATTCTTTTGAATAACAGCTTGCATACACATTGGTTTAAGACCCAAATTTTAGGCAAAACACATGAGTAATAGGTCTTGAAAAAAATTGTAGGATTCCACAGCGAAATCTGGAGGCGGTAGTGGTTCCTAAAAAGACATGGTTGACTGCCTAAATTTCTATGAGTTTCAGCCATGAAAGTAATAAAAGCGAATGAGGAATATAATAAAACCACCCTAACTCCAGAGTGATTGTGGTACTTAAAATATCAACAAGAATTTGCAATGCAATAGGTCTTGCCTTAGTCAGAGTTAGAGCTATTTGAATTGTAAATGTCAATGTATTTTACATATGTGTTTTGGTTTTGATTGAAGTGTATGTATGTGATGTGTAGTGCTGATTCAGCAAGAGGAGGGTAACTGGAGGACGGGACTAAAAACGAGATAAGGACCTATTTTACAGCCATTGGCTGAGCGTGTTTGGTTCACAACAAGCCTCGAAGCCCCAGATGTTTTTTATAAACAGGGACCTGTCCAACCTGGGAATGTTACAGCTTTATGTGAACTTCCTGTGTCACATAAGAATTTGAGCACATTAAAAATGTCCAGCAGCAGATGAGTAAAAGAACATGTCCGGGGTGGAAGACAAAGTTTGGGTGGGGTGTGGGAGTCCAAGCCGTGGGGAGATTATGTGGCTGTGCTATAATAAATAAATAAAGAATGTTGCAGGAAAAAAGCTGACATTTGTAAACCACATGCAGACACAAGAAATACGAGGTGGGTGCACCGCACAGTAATATTAAGTGAACTGAAAGAAAAAAGCAGTTTGGACATACAGAGGATAATTTGAACTAGTGGAGTTAGATTGTAGTTGTTCGCTGCTCTCGGGAGGGATAAATGCTGCCAGAGGCATGACAAATGCTTGCAGTAAACAAACAGAAACACAGAATAGAGGAGTGACAATGATGCAGGCAAATAGAAAGCGTATGGGAAGACTTGAAGCCCATATACTGAATACACCATGTCTCGTGACAGCGCATGAGCGCTGCCTAAGCTTGACCTAAAAATGAACAAGGAAAAATTTGAAACCGAAGCAAAAAACTAATTTATAAAACACTCACTATGATCTCAATGGAAGAAATATTTTGCTGCAAAAGAAACAGCTTTCAAAAACATGTTTGTTTTGTAATTGGTATTTATATAGTATGAACCTAGTGGTTTAGCTTTAAACCACGTGTTGTCACTGTTGTCACTATGGAATGCACTCCATAGTGACAAGAGCCGACGGCATTGTGGTGTACAGAGGGTGCAGTAGCACACATCACTCATTGGCAGTGAGATGCGCGATGGGGCTATGCCTGGGGGCCCCTGCACTGCCCAGAGGCACCCCAAGTCCCTTTACCTCCAGCCTTTCCACGGCGGTGTCTACCGCCATGGAAAGGCTGGCAGTAAGGGGAGTCGAAATCCACAGGGCATCGCTGCCTGCAGCACTGCCCTGGCGGATTACGACCGCCGGGACCACCATGACGGTATACGCCATTCCCGGCGATGTTACACGGTCAAAATGTGGTGTCCAGTACCGCCAGCCTGTTGGCGGTACAAACGCCACTATAGCCCTGGTGGTCACCAACCGTCAGGGTTATAATGAGGGCCAAAATGATTTGACGCAAATCACAGTTTTCATTCAACTGCCATGGGTGGGATTCAGCCCAGGTTTCCAGGTCCTAATGTCCGCAGCTACAACACTAGAGATAATGCCCTCCCTTTTTTGCATTGTCTTGCATAATCCTTGCTTCATTCAAGGAGTATGTAAACAAAAACATTTCAGACAAGTACATACATGGACCTCGATTGTGTTTGTTGCAAAAAAGACAAACCAGAGAAGAGGGAGAAGAAAGGGGATTTACAAAGGTGGCGTTTTTCACAGGCGTGCTACTTTCTGGCCTGAAAGTGAAAATTGATGTTTCCAGTCCCAGCAGACACCAGCTCAGACCCAAGACCTCCTGTTCAGCCCGACATAATAAGTTGAGAACTGTGGTTCGCCATTTTAATCTTTCAAGGTAAACCCCTGAATCTGCGGTCAATAATGACAAAAAATAAACATGTCTCTCTCCTCTTACACCCCTGTGCTTTTAGTTCTATCCTAGCATGTCCGCTGAATGTACAGAACTGTTGGCACAGGTCAGTGGATGAGCATTTTGTTAATGGGGACATTTCCTTAACATCCTTTTCTCACCCTGACATGTCAGCACACACTTTATCTAGAACCATCAAGTCCTCTTCAACCTTGGCAGAAAACTGAGAAAAGCTGAAACAAAACATACTTTAAATTTTTCTTTTAAAGCGTTTTCTCCGGTTCATTTCAGTAAATTTGCATCTCACCATGATTGGAGCAATAGTAAGCTCATATCTGAGGTATGCTAATTTTCCTCAGGCTGGTCTCCCATAATGCCTTCTCAACCAAATGCACAAAGTACAAAATGTAGCAGGGGCTGGACTGGAAATCAGCCCAGGCAGATTTGGTCACACCAGCCCCTTATACTCAATCAATCAATCAATCAATTTATAAAGCGCACTACTCACCCGTCAGGGTCTCAAGGCACTGGGGGGGGGGGCTATTGGTCGAATAGCCATGTCTTGAGGCGTTTTCTGAAGGCCAGGAGGTCTTGGGTCTGGCGTAGTTGGAGCGGTAGGGAGTTACAGGTCTTGGCGGTGAGGTAAGAGAAGGATCTTTCTCCGGTGGTGGTGCGGTGAATGTGGGGGACGGAGGCGAGGGCGAGACTGGCGGAGCGCAGCTGGTGGACGGGGGTGTGGAAGGTGAGTCTGTCATTGAGGTAGGCTGGACCAGTGTTGTGGAGGGCTTTGTGTGCGTGGGTGAGTAGTTTGAAGGTAATACTGCATGTAACAAGTAAGCACAGAAAGGGAGGCTGGCCACTGCAAAGGGGTCATGAGGGGTTCTCGTTCCCAAGAACCTTTTTGAAATGAATTGCAAATATTGTCTTTTATAGAACATGTTTTATTGTTGAATTGTCCCATAATCAAATAGACAGTTGGAGATAGGACTGCATGTCTCAAAAATGAATAGTTGGATGGTGAGCAGTTCGTGGATGAATTAATTCAAGAATGGATAACTAGCAATGAAGACTGTTAGTTAAGTGTAGTAAATGGTATCATTGCACCAACCAAGAGAGAGCGCTATGGTTTTCATTTTAGCTTCCATATTAATAGATCAAACACACCAAACTACTACCTCTGACCTTAATGGAACCTGGATAGTCTGGATGTACTTAACACAGTGCACTAATTTAGCACTCCAAAAAATTAAACACAAAGCATTTGTGTTGGAAATTGGGTTACTAGTTTAGGGCAGTGATACCCTTCTCAAGCGGCAGCCACAATTTTTGTCATGGTGAAACACAAGCAAACCCCAAATTAACCTGTGTTTTAACCCTTTGGTAGCTTGGCACAAAAGCAGTCATGCATCAGTTAGAGGCAATGTGTAAAGTTTTTATGCAGCAGTTCAAACCAGGTTTAAAGTGAAAACATAACACAAGAAAAATCCTACACCAATTTAGAAAGATAGAGCAAAATGTTATAAATTATTTGACAACAAAATGACAAAAATCTAATCAGACATGCTGCCAGTTGATGACCCATCCTAATCCCTCTATTGTGGGTCTGTCTTTGAAGAATAAACAACGTCCAACTGCCAATTACACCCAGTCTTGTGACCCAGGGACAGCTTGAAAGTACCAAATGGGTAGGACAAGAAAATACCAACTTTCTGAAAGTGGCATTTTCAAAATTATAACTTCAAATCCTACTTTACCATTAAAGAGGATTTTTAATTACAATTTTCCAGACACCAAACACGTAAAGGTTATCTGTTCCCAATCAAAGGTTAGCATTTATTAAATGTAGCAAAGCAAACCAATGTTATATTATAGGAGAGGTAGGCCTTGCAGTAATGAAAAATGAATTGATGAGTTTTCACTACCAGGACATGTAAAATCAAAAAGTACTTGTCTTATGTTATAAAGGCAATGCACCGTGCCCTATGGGCTGTTAGTGCCTACCCTAGGAGTGACAAATGTAAAAAAAATGGAAAGGTTTAGGTCTGGCAAAAAGTTTATTTTGCCAGGTTGAAATGGCAGTTTAACCAGCCCAACAAGGCAGCAATGGGAGGCCTGAGACATGTTTAAAAGGCTAGTCAAGTGGGTGGTACAATCAGTGCTGCAGGCCCACTAATAAAATTTATTTTACATGCCCTTGGGTACATGTAGTACTTACAAGTAAATTAACTATGCCAATTGGGTATAGACCAATGTTACCATGTTCAAAGGAGAGAGCACAAACACTTCCGCACTTGTTAGCAGTGTTAAAGTGCACAGAGTACTAAAGCCAGCAAAAACAGGAGGATTGAAGGAAAAATGTTGTGGGGAATGACACCAAAGACGTCAGGTCCAACAATTATTTTTTGATCTACAGTGGAAGAGAGAATGAAATAAACATGTAGTGGCTGAACTCCACAAAACCCTTGCATGAATCCCAGCTTCCCCTTGACCACATTGTGTGATCCTAGGCGATTACCTTTTTACCTCCTTTTCTTCATCATCAGGTGTGAGCACCTCAGAATACATTAGTTCAGAGTGTGACCTGTACAAAAGCACAATACCGTAATTTTGTTTTGCATGAATATTTCTGTGCTAAGTATTCACATCTAAAATGTTCTAATGTATTCTGAACAAAGACTCATCTTTTTTCATTTTACTTCGGTGCTAATCTGTCTGAGGCAGAATTTCCTTTAATGGGTACATCTAAGCTCATTGAGATAGATATAATTACTGTGTAAGTTTGCCATTTTTTATTTTTGCAATAAACAGAAGGCTCATGAATGTGTATTGCAGGTTGCTTCCATACAGGTAAAAGTTGCCCGGAAACAAAAAGAGTGTGAAGGTGACCTGGAAAAGGCTGAGCCAGCTCTAGTGGCAGCGGAAGCAGCTCTTAATACATTGAACAAGGTATGTATCACACACACAACCTGTTCATAATGCTCCTTGTGGTGTCTCTGTATTTTGGTTGCTAGCAAGTTCAAGTTAAAGAAATGCACTATCCAATTTATTTGTGTGGTTTAATCCATGAAAGCCAAATAGGTGCTACCAGTAGTAGAAGCTGTTACCCCAGTCTTTCTCTTTTATAACACTGGCACAATCCTTACTTCCCATAGATTCCCTTCTACAACCCTACTACTTCTAAGCCCAATCTATGCAACCACAACCTCTGCTTCTTCATTAACGCTAGATTATTATCCATACACTGCTACTGCTCTTTAATCAAAAGCCCATAACAAATGTTCATCTCTGATACCTTGTGTTAGAAATTGGGTCTTTGGTTGGCAGTCAGGTTACCCCTGTCCAAGCAAGGACCCTCACTCTAGTCAGGGTAAGTCACACACAATCCAAATTATCCTGTGCCCACCCTCTGGTAGCTTGGCACTGAGCAGTCAGACTTAACTTAGAAGGCAATGTGTAAAGTATTTGTGCAATAAATCATACAGTAACACAATGTAGCACCACAAAAATACAACACACAGTGTTTAGAAAAATATATAATATTTATCTGGATATTTGTAGGTCAAAACAATAAAAGATGCAATAAGAAAATGGAAAGATATCACTGGAAAGTGTCTTAAGTCTTTTTTAAAAACAAACAAAGTCTCTTTCAAGCACAAAGTACCTGGTTGGAGTGAAAAATATCCGCTGAGGGCCGCAGAGGAGGAGATGCGTGGAAAATGGTGTGTACGTCAGTTTCGCCCCTTCACACACAGACTTGCGTCGTTATTTTCCACGCGGGGGAAGACGTTTCATCGATTTCCGGTGCGCGGATGGGTCTCCTCTTCAGGTCGCAGGGTTATCAGACGCCCCGGGGTCTGTGCGTGGAATCCTGGGCTTGTTGACCAGCTGTGTGTCGTTCCGGTGGGCGATGCGGGGGAAGTTTCTCCCTCACGGCAGGCGCTGCGTCGAATTCCCCTCTGGAAGTCGGGCGGCGTTGTCCAAGTGGGCCGTGCGTCAAAGTTCCGGTCACACCGCAGGCGCTGCATCGATCTTTTCCTCGCGAAGTCGAGCCGGGTCGTTCCGGTTCGGCGAGCGGTGAATTTTTCACCGCGGAACAAGCTGTGCGTTGAATTTTTCACCGCACAAGGAGTCCAGTTGCAAGAGAGAAGTCTTTTTGGTCCTGAGACTTCAGGGAACAGGAAGCAAGCTCTATCCAAGCCCTTGGAGAGCACTTCTGCAGCAAAGCAAGAGAGCAGCAAGACAGCAGGGCAGCAGCAAGGCAGCAGTCCTCTGTAGAAAGCAGTCAGGTGAGTCCTTTAGGCTGCCAAACAGTTCTTCTTGTCAGGGTCTAGGTTCTGGTTCAGGTTTCTTCTCCAGGAAGTGTCTGAGGTGGTAGGGCAGAGGCCCTGTTTTATACCCAAATGTGCCTTTGTGGGGGAGACTTCAAAGAGTGACTTAGAAGTGCACCAGGTCCCCTTTCAGTTCAATCCTGTCTGCCAGGGTTCATGTAGGGGGTGTGGCAGTCCTTTGTGTGAGGGCAGGCCCTCCACCCTCCCAGCCCAGGAAGACCCTTTCAAAATGCAGATGTATGCAAGTGAGGCTGAGTACCCTGTGTTTGGGGTGTGTCTGAGTGAATGCACAAGGATCTGTCAACTAAACCCAGCCAGACGTGGATTGTAAGGCACAGAAAGATTTAAGTGCAGAGAAATGCTCACTTTCTAAAAGTGGCATTATTAAAATAGTAATATTAAATCCAACTTCGCCAGTCAGCAGGATTTTGTATTACCATTATGGCCATACTAAATATGACCTTCCTACTCCTTTCAGATCAGCAGCTACCACTTCAACAATGTATGAGGGCAGCCCCAATGTTAGCTTATGAAGGGAGCAGGCCTCACAGTAGTGTAAAAACTAATTTAGGAGTTTTACACTACCAGGACATGTAAACTACACAAGTACATGCCTTTTACCCACACAGCACCCTGCTCTAGGGGTTACATAGGGCACACATTAGAGGTGACTTATTTGTAGAGAAAGGGGAGGTTTAGGTTTGGGAAGTACTTTTAAATGCCAAGTCGAGGTGACAGTGAAACTGAACACACAGGCCTTGCAATGGCAGGCCTCAGACAAGGTAAATGGGCTACTAAAGTGGGTGGCACAACCAGTGCTGTAGGCCCACTAGTAGCATTTAATCTACAGGCCCTGGGCACATATAGTGCACTCTACTAGGGACTTACAAGTAAATCAAATAGTCCAATTTGGTGTGATCCAAGGTTACCATGTTTAAAGGGAGAGAGCATATGCACTTTAGCACTGGTTAGCAGTGGTAAAGTGCGCAGAGTCTAAAAACCAGCAAAAACAGTGTCCAAAAAGTGGAGGGAAGCAGGCAAAAAGTTGGGGGTGACCACCCTAAGGCTGTCAGGTCTAACACCTTGGTACAATGGGGAACCCTATTTTCATGAAGCTATCACTATGCTTATAAGATCGTTACCAACCCAAACAAGATGTCCTTAAGTTCTCATTATTTGGTAATTTGCAACTAAGGGCCAGATGTACTTAGACATCTGTTTTAGATTTTCTAATTGTGAGTCTTTGTGATTCACAATTAGGAAAGCGCAAACTGCGATGTACAACAGTGTGTTTGACACTGTTTGTGATTCCCAAGTGGGTTGCATATTGTGACCTGCCTCATTTTCATGAGGTAGGCCACAATTTGCAACCCATTTGGAAATGCAACAATCACAGAGATGGTGGCCTGCTGGGGTCAGCAGTACCACCATGTCTGTGATAGTTTTTTCAATAAAGCATTTTTTGTGTAATACAGTCCATTTTCCTTAAAGAAATACGGCATGCATTGCAAAAATATAAATGAAAAGTTTTCTTTTCATTTTTGAAGAGTAGGCATTAGTCCTTGAGACCACTGCCTGCTCTGAAAAAATGTTTGTGCCCACTTTTGCAAATGGAAAGGTATCCATTGGGGACCCCTTCCCATTTGCAAGTGAGTTACCACTAACTTGAAGTTACTGGTAACTGCGAATGTTTTGCGACCCCATTACCAGTCACAAAACATTCCTACATACCGGTGTGACTTGCTATTAGGAAAGGACGCCCTTAACATGCCCCTTCCTAATAGTGACTTGCAAAACCTATTTTGTGAGTCGATAATAAGTTACTGACTCTGAAAACAAGGATTTGGTACATGCCAAAAAGCATTTCACTAGTTGCAAATGGCCAGATTGGCCATTTGCCATCGGGAAAATGTTTAGTACATCCAGCCCCTACTGTTTATCTCCAATCCATCAGCCAACCCCATCTGACTCATTTTGCAACATCATTGCTTTGATGGTCCACAGCCATCCCTTCTTAATATTTCCTGGCAACTTCAATATTTGGTTTGTCCTAGAAGTTCATTTTGAAGTAAAGTCCATTCACCTACTTTTGAAAGTTCTCAACCTTCATGAATGGGCCTGTGGTTCTAGCCATTGACCTGGATATACTCTGGTTACTATTGAAACACACAAACTTTAATTATGTGTCTTTGTCAAACAGTATACCATATTTTACTTCATTGAAACAACACCTTGAAAGATTCTATTTACCACAAAGAACCCTAGTACCTTGGTATGGCGAGGGGGAATGTATATTTCTCCAACCTGCAAGCCATCATGAGTACATTTCTGTTCTACAAGCATTCAGTTTGTAGAATAACAGTCCTGACCCTCACCCATTCAATTGCAAATACTGCTGTCATTGCTGCTGCTCAAAACCTTTTGCTGCTGCTATAATTCTAAAAACCCTAGATGGAATGCCAAATGTCTTGCTATTCTCAAAATCTAAATAAAAAATCCTCAAGTGGAAATAGTTGTGCAAATCTGTACAGTTCGATGTACAAACAACAACCAGTGCTGCAGAATATATAACAGCATGCAAAGCAAGGGTAAGTTAATTTGGCTAATTGTTTCTGACTGCAGGTTGAAGGAACTTTCCTTTATCCTGTCTAAATTTGAGAACCACGACAAAGCTGACTTGAATCAGTCTCTTCAACTTCTCTGCAAAACATTTTCCAACCTTTTTCTCAATAAAGCTGTTGAATCGCACCACTCAAAATACAGTACCGGGCACCACTCTTTATCATGCATCAGCCACTCCTCATTACCCTGAGCAGCAACAAACAAGTCAACTTTCCATTTTCCATTGTTGGAGGATGCTAGAGTGAACATTCCCTTTCCTGGGTTTTCATCTCTATCATTAGGTGATAACTGATCTTCTGGTCTTACTTCTGGACTATCCCAATCCCCTCTGTCTAGGTGCACCCATATGTTTTCTCCATAGGCTCCAATGGATGCCACACTTTCCAATAAGACTTGTCCAGCATCCCTAACAATAGGGCCGTATCACTGTGTCTGTTACCAGGCCATTATTGGTTTTGTGGTATTACTTCTAAACTATATCCACCACCCAGCTCCCCAAATCACCCTCTTCCTCACCTAGGTTCACCCATATGTTTTCCATCACAGACCCCAATGGATGCCGCGGCAACAAGCCTTGTTCTTCAGACATGGCACCATCTTACTTTATTTCCTATTGCAGAAAATATTGACCCTGTTGCAAACTCTAATTGAAGCTGATCTCTGAATTAACATTGTAAAATTTATCATATAACTTGGTTGTGGGATCTTCTTCATGCAGGAAGAAAAACATTAGAATACCCTTACTGTCTGAATTTGGATAATTCCAGATTGTCTTACTTTTCCGTAGTCTCCGGTATGGCCTGCTTTTTTCTCCAAATGTTTCTCACAAATCTTTGAAAGTTAGTGGCAGTTCCCACAAATGTTAATTCTCATCTGTGACAAACTACTGAAGGAACACCTACCCTTTACCTTATAGTAAACTGCTGTGGACCCAATATATATTAACCTGAAGACACAGCAGTTTCCCACTGGCTGGGATTTCCCTCTCTTAGTTGTATTTATTGTGCACTGTTCAGCAGTCCCACTACACCCATGGCACCACAAAGACACCCCAGGTTCTCTGAGGAGGAGCTAATGGTCATGGTGGAGGAAATCATCCGGGTAGAGCCACAGCTATTTGGATCACAGGTGCAGCAGACATCTATTGCAAGGAAGATGGAGCTAATGTGGAGAGTCGTGGACAGGGTCAATGCCGTGGGACAGCACCCCAGAACAAGGGATGACATCAGGAAGAGGTGGTACGACCTAGGGGTGAAGGTGCGTTCCGTGGTTGCAAGACACCAGGTAGGACTGGCAGTGGACCCCCACCTCATCCCCCCCAACTAACAAGATGGGAGGTGCAAGTCTTGGCGATCATGCATCCTGAAGGCCTGGCAGGATTAGCAGGAGGACTGGACTCTGGTAAGTCAAATCTTTACTACTTTATCCCCCACCCTACTTGCATGCCATGACAAACAACAACCCCTACCCTCACCCCCATCACCCCACCACCTCACATATACTCCACCATCCCAAAATCAAGACCTGCATGCAACAACAATGCATGGACACCCATCACCACAGCATGCACACTAGTGACAATCACTTAGCCAAACCAAGCACAACTCACACAAGACAAAGCTGCATTGCTAATAACAACCATAGAGGGAAACATATCCATGCACAAGATGGCACACGCAGATACAGTACCACTGCATTTACATCCCAACAGGACCCCCACTCAACGTCACCAGATAGGAGGTGCCAGCACATCCAGTCCTCCCCTGAAGAGGCCCACAGTGATGACAGCAGCTCTGCACGCCTGGATCGCAATGACCAACCTGGCCCATCAGGGACCTCTGGACATTCGGTGAACTAGCCACAGTCCCAACCCACCACAGAGCTTCCCCCCTAAGAAACAACAGAACAGCACCCACCCAGCGGGCCCATACCTCTGTCCCCAGGAAACGTCAATCAGCAGTGTGTCCACCACTACAGGGACCGCAGGCAACCCCACAAACACAGGACGATCAGGGACCTGGGGTCAGTGGCAGTGGGCACACGGTTCAGGGAACAGAGGCACAGGGAACTGACTCTCCATGAGGCACTCACCAACATCCTGGGAGCCTACCACCATTCCCAGGAGACCATGGGCCGGATACTGGCCAAGCTGCAGGAGACCCAGCGGCTGCAGGAGGGACAGTACCTGGGGATCAGGGAGGGCCTGAGGGACATCCACACCACCCTGGTCACCATTGCAGGGGTGCTGGCAGACATGGCCAACACCATGAGGGAGGCAGTGGAACACCAACGGGCCCCTGACACTAGCCAAACCGAACAACAGCCCTCCACCTCCGCCGGCGCTAGTGGACAGTAGGCCCAACCACAGGAACACCTGGCCACCAGCACCCCACCCCCTACAGAAGGAGAACAACCCTGCAAACGGTCCCTGCGATCCAGGCAGAAGCCAGAGAACATTGCAAGACCCACACTAGGAAATTAGACTCTCCTGATTGTCACCCTTCTGTCCCACTCTGTCACCCTGTCCACCTTGAACTGCCATTGCTCCTCTTCCTATGCCCCCTTGGACAATGCACCTGTGATACAAATAGACTGGACTCTACCCTGGAGTTTCCTCCATCAGCAACCCAGCTCATTGCAATACCCCCTACACTTATTAGCACATAAATAAACACCCTTGGAACAAATTCAAGTATGTAGTCTGTGAATGTTATGACAAATGTATTAGTTTCACAAACTGTAAACATTAAAATTCAAATGTACTGTAATATTTACATAGGTATGACCTGCAGTGGGCAGCAGTAAACACACCAGGAGCCAGAGTGGGGCACAGAGATCTGAAAATAGTGATGCCAAAGGGTACAGTAAGTGGCCATAGAAATAGGGAAATCAGGCTGCCATGTTCAATGTCAAACACAAGACTGCAATGGAAGGTGAAGTTACAGTGTCTTACCTGTGTGTCACTGGAAGTACTGTTGAATTAGTGTACTTCTGTTGTCCGCATCTTCGTCCTCTGCCTCCTCTTCATCACTGTCTACAGGCTCCGCCGCTGCCACAAGACCATTCCCAGGTTCATCCTCCTGCAAAAAGGCACCTGGCGTCTCTAGGCCAGGTTGTGTAACATGCAACATGCAACGATGATCTGGCACACTTTCTTGGGTGAGTAGTACAGGGATCCACCTGTCAGATGGAGGCTCCGGAATCTGGCCTTCAGGAGGCCAAAGGTTCTCTCAGTGATCCTCCTTGTTCACCCATGTGGCTCATTGTAATGTTCCTCTGCCCTTTTCCTGGAATTCCTCACTGGGGTCAGTAGCCATGAGAGGTTGGGGTACCCGGAGTCACTTGCAAATATTCAAGGGATACCTGTTAGCCACACACTCACCCTTTGGGCCAAACCCACACCCATATACCTACATCAACTGGGCGGGGAACATGGGCTCACCTATTAGCCACACCCTGTGCCTTTAGAGTTGAGATATCACATATGGAATGCTGCTATCCTCAAGATAAAGGCATCATGCACAGAGCCAGGATACATGGCATTGACATGGGGGATGTACTGGTCCACCAAACACACCAGTTGCACATTCAAAGAGTGAAAGCTTTTCCTATTTTTGAACACTTGTTCATTTTTCCCGGGGGGGGGCACCTGCACTATGTGTACCATCAATTGCACCAATGATGTTGGGGATATGTCCCAGTGCATAAAAGTCAGCCTTCACTGTGGCCAAATCCTCCACCTGGGGGAATATGATGAAGCTGTGCATGTGTTTCAGCAGGGCAGATAACACTCTGGTCCGCACGTTTGAGAACATTGGCTGAGACATCCCTGATACCATGGCCACTGTTGTTTGGAAGGAACCACTTGCCAGGAAATGGAGCACTGACAGGACCTGCACTAGTGGGTGGATAGCTCAAATCAGGTCTAGCTCCGATTGGGCACACAGTTCTTGTATTGTAGCCCTATCAAGTCTGTAGGTCAGGATAATGTGCCACTCCTCCATTTTCGCCAGGTCCACCAGGGGTCTGTGCACGGAGGGATGTCTCCATCGCCTATTCATCCTCAGCGGTTAAACTCTAGGGTGAAAAACGGTGAGCAGAAGGTCATATTCACACATATGCCATTATTAATATGCATTTCTTCCTTTACAGAGACAGTATGTGAACTTGTGAGTCAGTTGATGTGCCAATGTCTGCTGTGACGCAATTAGGTGCCATGCCCTGTGCCCCCCTGAAATGGCGGCTGCCTGACCTGTGAGGAGAGATAAGTGGAAATGAGGTAATTCCGCTGGCGTTGTGCGCCATTGTGGTCGACGACAGCCGCGTAAGATCGCATTGGTTATCATTGGGCCCTATGGCTTCCAGAATCCAATGGTGATGTACGTCGGTGGTGACAGTACGCACTGCCGCGGACGTGTCCACCATTTTCTATCGATCCACTCACTTCCTACCTGACCTTCAACAGGAGAGGACCTACACTGCAAGTGCTGCTGTGACCAGTGTCTGGAAGCAACAATGGCTCAAGTGTCTGGGGAAAGGGCCCCTGCCTTCACTTCCGAGGAGTTGGAGAGACTAGTGGATGGGGTCCTACACCAGTACACTTTACTCTATGGTCCTCCAGACAAACAGGTGAGTACACTGTAAGCATGATGCGTGGGCCATGAATTTATGGAGTGCTGTGTGTGTAAGCCTGTGTAAGGGGGAGTCTGAGGGGTTCTGGGCAGAGTGCTGCATATATGGTGGTCAATGTATGTGTGGAAGGGGATAGGAGGGATATGGTGGGCCATGAGTATGACCATCTGGACGGTATGACTAATCCCTTTTCTGCTGTATTTTTTCTGCAGGTCAGCACCCATCAGAAAAAGGGTATTTGGCATGCCAACGAGGTGCGGACCCTGGGGGTCTTTGACAGGCGGAGCACCCACTGCCACAAACGGTGGGAGGACCTGAGCCGCTGGGCAAGGAAGACGGCAGAGGCCCTGCTGGGGCTGGCCTCCCAACGAGGAAGGGGTACCTGTCGTACCCTGACCCCCCTGATGTTCCGCATCCTGGCAGTGGCCTATCCGGAGTTGGATGGGCGCTTGAAGGCATCACAGCAGCCACAAGGGGGTGAGTACAGATTCTGAATCATGACATTGTGCGCGTTAAGGTTTTACCTGGGCGGGGGATGTGGGTGCCCCTAGGCCAGGGCGAACACAGCAGGGTAGGTTCAATGATGGGCAAGCTCACATGCACTCCAACCCCAATAGAGTTAGTGGGCATCTACTACTGGGCAGAGTCCTGTGGGTTTCAGGTGTGCAGTTAATGGCGTTAGGCATTGTACCCCATCGGCTGGTGACTAGCATTGTAACTGGTAGTGCATGGCCTAGTGCATAGAGCTGTTCCCTGTGTGTTGTGTATGCCAACGGTAGGGTTGTTGTTGGCATTGACCAAGTGTATCCTCTGCCTCTCCGCACCCTTTTTGTTTTGTCACCCTGTCCTTGTGTGCATTAGCATCATCTGGCAGAGAAGCAGAGGCACTGGCGACGGAGGAAGCTGCATCCCACATGGGCCTGGAGGCCGAATCCACCGATGGTGAGGGCACCAGTGGGACGGAGGGCGAGGGGAGCACCACGACAGAGACAGGAGGGGACACTACCGACAGGGACTCCTCCTCCGATGGAAGCTCCCTGGCGGTGGTGGACAGCTCTGTGCCCACTCCAACAACAGGTACAGCCACCACCCCTGTACCAGCACCGTCCTCCCAGCAGCCCCTCAGCAAGTTACCCGTGCCCGCTCACCCAGGAGGGTGGGCATCTCCTTCTCCCCAGGCACATCAGGCCCTGCCCCAGTCAGCCCTGCTGTCCTCACTGAGGAGGCTATTGACCTCCTGAGATCCCTGTCTGTTGTGCAGTCACCCATACCGAATGCCATCCAGGGTGTAGCAGGACATTTGCAACAAACAAAGGCATACCTGGACGGCATTCACTCTGGCCTGGCAGCCCAACAGAGAGCATTCCAGGCTCTGGCCTCTGCAGTGATGGCAGCCATTGTCCCTGTCTCCAGCCTCCCCCCTCCAACTTCCTCTACCGAGTCCCAATCCCCTCAACCCCAGCCTATTTCAAGCACACCTTCAGACCAGCAGTCACCTAAATCAACACACAGAAGTGGTTCAGTCAAACACAAGCACCACACTTCATCTCACAGGCACTCACACAAGCACCATCCCCATGTAGACACATCAACATCCACTGCCTCCACTGTGTCCCCCTCCTCCTCATCATCCACCTCCCTCCCAGTAGCGTCTCCACTCACACCTGCATGCACTACATCCTCATCCACTACCTCCATCACCAGCAGGCCTATCACTACACGCCCCTCACTGGCAGTCACCACCCCAACATCCACGAACACATACCCTGTGTCCTCTCCCATTGTGTCTGTGACCCCTCCTCCCAAAGTACACAAACGCAAGCACACACACACCCAACAGCCATCCACCTCACAACAGCATCCAGCCCATGCACCTGCACCCAAACACAGCAGACTGACACCCCCTACAACCGCTCCCTCTTCCTCCACTCCCAAACCTTCACCCTCTTCCCAACCCAGTGTCCCTAAAAAACATTTCCTCGCCAACATTGACCTATTCCCTACCCCTCCCACCCATCCTTCACCTCGGGCCAGGTTGGCCAGAACCCAGCCCAGCACCTCAGCCACCCAGTCCACGGCCACTGTGGTTTCTGCAGCTGTCAGAGGCTCCAAGGAGGCACACGTCAGCCCAGCCAGTGTGCCAGCACCACCTGCCAAGGCCAAGAAGGGTCCGCCACCTGGGAAGGGCAAAAAGGGGACACTAGCCAGCAAGGGTAAGAAGGTACAACCAGCCAGCAAGGGAAAGACAAAGACTCCAGCTGGCAGAAGCAAGGAGGCACCATCATCTGCCAAGGGCAGACAGGGCACAGAACACCAGCCATGGCACTTCAGCCGTCCGAGGCTGCAGGTGAAGGCCTGGAGGCTACCACCACCACAGCCAGCCCCGCCACCTGCCCCGCCGCCAGCAGCACCACTGCCAGCAGCAGCCCCAGTGGGCAGCCGTCCGAAGCTGCAGGTGAAGGCCTGGAGGCTACCACCACCACTGCCTGCACTGCCACCTGCACCGCGGCCAGCACCGCCACCTGCACCGCGCCCAGCACGGCCACCTGCACCGTGCCCAGCACCGCCACCTGCACCACGCCCAGCACCACCGGCTGCCCCGCTGCCAGCAGCACCACTGCCAGCAGCAGCAGCCCAAGTGGGCAGCCGTCCGAGGCTGCAGGTGAAGGCCTGGAGGCTTACCACCACCACTGCCTGCACCGCCACCTGCACCTCAGCCAGCACAGCCACCTGCACTGCCACCAGCCAGCACCGCCACCTGCCCCGCCTCCAGCAGCACCACTGCCAGCAACAGCAGCCCCAGTGGGCAGCTGTCCGAGGCTGCAGGTGATGACCTGGAGGCTACCACCACCACTGCCTGTACCACCACCTGCAGCACAACTGGCATCCACTAAGCAGCCGTCACCGCCGGAGAGCAGTGTGTAGTGGTGACTACATGGGCTGCAGTGCATCCTAAACCCTGCAACAACTGTCGGTGTGACACACAGGTGAGAGACTGTGACCTTGCACCATCCAGGATGAAGCACACTCGTCACAAGGCCCCCTCCAGAACCAGTGGAAGAAGCCATCCACTCAGCCCCTCCTTGCCAGGATGAAGCACACTGGGCACAAGGCCCCCTCTAGAACCAGTGAAAGAAGCCATCCACTCAGCCCCTCCTTGCCAGGATGAAGCACAATGGGCACAAGGCCCCATCCAGAACCAGTGGAAAACTGGCACCCACTTGAGAGACTGTGGCCTTGCACTACTCTGGAACAAGCAGTTAGCAAACTACCCACTTGAGAGACTGTGGCTTTGCACTCCCCAGGAGCAAGCAGTGGGCAAACCACCCACTTCAGAGACTGTGGCTTTGCAATCCCCAGGAGCAAGCAGTGGGCAAGCCACCCACTTGGGAGACTGTTACTTTGCACTCCCCAAGACCAAGCATTGGGCATGGAGCCCCCTTTAGGACAGTGGCGTTATACCATCTTCCGGCTGAGGTGCTCCCCCATTCCCCGACCCCCCTGAGGTGCCTGTGTGTTTTAGACCTGATGCCCCTGCAGTGTTATCTCCATATTGAGGCAGGAGTCAAGTGTGGCCTTGGCCTATGTGTTTTGGGCCAGTGGGCTACAGACATTTTGGAGTGGGCATTGTCCCTCCTTTTATATATAATGTATATATTGTACATACTGTTTATTTCTTTATGAACATATTTCTCAAAATTACTAATATTACACTCATTTTACTCCATTCCATTTGTCCTTGCGTTATTCCTGAGGGTTACGGGGTGTATATGTAATGTTGTTGCATGTGTTTGTGTGTATGGTGTTGGGGGTGAGGGTGGGGGTGTTGTGTGTTGCGTGTGTGTGTCACTCTCTTTTTCCTCCCTCCCTCGTGTGCCAGGTGCAGTACTCACTGTGGTCGTCTTCGCCGGCGTTCATGCTCCTTGTGTATGAGAAGGTACACCAGCATGGGGAACACCTGCAGTTCGGGCTCCATGGCATTCTGGTTATTCCTTGAGTGTTGAGAGGTGAGCCGTTTCCCTTCAGAGTCCTGTTGCCGCCATGCTTTTGATGCGATGGTACCGCCCCGGAAAAGCTGGCAGACGGGCGTGTTGTAATGCAGTGGATGGTACATTGTCTTCCGCCTAGCTGTTGGCGGTTACGGCTGCGGTGTTTGTGCTACCGCCGTGGCGGTCGGAGTGCTAAAGTGGCTGTATGTGTTGGCAGTTTCCGCCGTGGTCATGATTCCATATTTTTTACCACCGGACGGTTGGCGGTATTACCACTGCTTTATCACCGACCGCCAGGTTTGTAATGGGGGCCTAAGTAAAGAACCGATAGACTTCCCTAGTCAGATAGAAGTAGGCAAACCATAATATACACAAGCCTCTACAGCACATCACAAATGACTGCAGCAAACCTTAAGCCCAAACACCAACTTGACATTCATAGTGAGCCTTCCTGTGCTGTGGCACTTGGAACATTGCATAACAAGACCAAACTCAACACATCCTCCTCCCTTCCACAGAAGAAAGCAATCCACAAAACTCACATGCAATATTTATAACAGCACATACAAAGGATTTACTGCACTAACTGTTATACAGAAGTAGTCTTTAGATATTATTAAAATCCTTTAAGTACACAGGTCTACTAGAACTATTGGTCACTCACACTTTGCGACTTAAACTGACCATCCGGGGTATGTCTGCCCAGTTTTTGACACCTTCCTACTCTTTTGAATTGCAGCAATCACACTCTTGCTCTACATTTTGCCATCACTCAACATCACCAAATTCACTTTGACTTCTATAATGTTTTCTCAAGTGAAAAACACCGTCCACCCATTTGTTGTTCATCATTCTTATTTGTAACTGTACCCAAACTCTCACTTTTACCACTAGTTATTTGGCAGCTCTTCCTTTTCATATTCACCACAGCACAATCCCTTCTTCTCCAACTATAGGATACCCTATGCAACTCAAAAGAAGCTACATAGGTACCTTATTGTGGTAGTTGTACAAACCACCCCCAACAACTCCCACCATATGGTATTTCTGTATGCACCCTAGTAATCATGGTCAATTGCACATGTTCCTTTTTTAACCTTATTAAAATGCTCAAATAGTATGTTAGTGCAAGAACAATGTAAAGCCTATTTTCCTGCTTAATACTCATTAAAGACAAAACAAAATCCAGTTTCTGTGAAATGATTTGAGCATCATTAAATGTACCATCTTTTTCAGGGTAAATGTTGTGATAGACCACATTTTTCAAAAATCTAATGAAACTCCTGTAAGTTACAGTTACAACAAAAGAGTCCCACCCCTAAACCCTAATCACTTAAAGAAAATATCCAATATCACACGAGCATATTTTAGCTTAGGCCGCCATTATCAATCAACTTCCCAAGCCAGATTAGTTCATAGATGCTTCTTTGCCTCCACAGGTTTTATCAGGTATTACATAGTCACCTGAGCCATATCGCACACCAAATATTCCCTACAGTTGTGCACAAAATGCTCTACTTCCTTATCCAGAACTTAACACCAAAAGCTTTGCTAAACGTGCCTTTTCATTACCCTTATAACAACATGGCCCTCGTGGGTTAGTCATGACCTTCTGCCTCTTTTCCACAAATACTGTTAACAATCCCAAATGTAAGATTAAACTCCATCCATCTATAACTCTTCTTTCACATGCCAATACACATTGTTGTCCATGCTCATTCCATCCTTTTGTTGTCAAACATCTATAATTTACCATTCCAGGCCACTCAACACATGCTCCTTTTTTGAACATTGCTTCCATCAATCATCAGTGATCACAGAATTAGAAACGTGTATTATGGCTGAAGTAGTGCTGCTGGAACAAGTTTCAGAGTGGGGGTGGTTCCATCAAAGTTGCATTACTGAAGTCATAGGGATTGTGAAAAATCCAACTGTCACGCAAAGAAAAAGTGTAGCATATGAACCGTGCATGTTCAACAGGAGTTTGGTAAGGGTGTAGTACATAGCTGGTGGTGCATTTTGGAGCACACTGTCACAAATATATTGCTAAAGCATGGCGTGGTAGTGCAGTATCCTTAACAGACGACACATTTTCCATTGAAATGGCCACTTCATTTGCCCAGACATACATTTTTACTGATAGAACTATATGGTGCACAAATGATAATACGAGGAAAACAGGTTTCAACAAATAGTAACCATTTGTGCACCCACATTTCTTGATTTATTTTGATCCTATTAAAATCTTTGTTTCGAACACACTTCAGAATGAAAAAAATTATTTCCTAACTGCTGATATATTTTGAAATATTTGTACAGTTATTTAAATTTTGGTGTGTGTTACAAAGAAATCACATCCTACAGCCTTTCTTTACACACTACCTGTACCCATACACGATTGCCAAATACTTCACTTTACAAAATTCTCTCACTTTCCTGTTGAGAAAGAAAAGTAAACCCCAACCTCCACACTAACAGAGTAAGCAGCAATTTGTCAGAAATCATTTGACTTTTAACTTTGAACACACAGTAAATGTAACAAGTTAAAAAACAAAACTCAAAGGCAGTCGCGGCTCGCAGCTTCTAAAAGGGGCGGGAGGGTGTGGCGCAACGGGGAGGAGAAAGGGGGACAGGGGGAGGTGGAGCGCGGGGGCGAAATACATTAAATTATTTAAAAACAAATAAAATAAAAAACTTACCTGAACTTGCTACGCACTGCTTTTCTGTATCTGCTGCCTTCTGCTGCAGGCACAGGCTCCCAGCCTGCCCTGGGGCCAATCCTGGCAGACTAGGAACCTGTGCAGGCTCTCTCGAGTCCGACAGCACGGTTGCTGGGCTGGAGACAGCGGCCGACCAAACACACAGGCGCTCTGAGGGAGAGTGCTGAGCGCTCTCCCTCAGTGCGCGTCACCCTCAATGCCCCGCCCTTATAGAACCAAAGGATGATAAACAACATTTATCATCCTTTCATTCTGTAAGATTTGCAGCTTCTGCTGCTCGCGGGGGGTACGGGGGGAGACGCTCCTCCACCTATATTGAGGGACTGCCCCTGCTTAAAGGCATGTGTATTGCTCATTCACCTTCTGAGCTCCAGCATGGCTATTTTGGGGAATATTGCTGCAGCCTCACACCTCTACTTACAGTGCCTATTATCATTATTATTATTGAAGTTTTATAAAGCACATAGCTATGGAACACGGTTTCCCAGCACCTGCCATGGCTAGTGATGTGACAAAACAGGAACCAAAGATTTAAACTGGATACGTTCTTCTACAGGTAACCTACGGAGTTATCGAAGAAGATTGGATGTGAAAGCCTATTTAGGGAGATGAGATAGGCAGCATTCTGGACCACCTGCAGATGTTTAAGTGAGGTTTTTGAGGCCCCCAGGTAAAGAATACTATCATAGTCTAATCTGGACAGAATTGGGGCCTGAATTACTGTTCACTGAGCCAAAACTGGTAGTATCCAAAGAATTGCTTTTATCCACTTTAAGACAGCAAAACAAGTGGAGGCTACTTTGGAAATCTGAATTTTCATCGAGAGCTCATCATCAAGCCAGCAACCCAAATTCTTAACCACAGGAGTTGGAGGAGTACTAAGGATATCTGGCCAGTGATGGGGTTCCCAAAGTTGGAGGTTATTGCCCAGAAGCAACACCTCTGTCTCATCTTCATATAGTTTCAAAGAATTGTTGTTCATCCAGGTAGCTACCTTTAGGAGATAGATGTTTCAGATGTCAGACCTTTGACCTTTCGTAGATGAAAGACAGAAGATGACCTGGGTGTCATCTGCAGAGGAAAAGGGAGAGAGATCATAGCCTTCCACAATGTCAGCCAAGGGGTATGCTTAGATGTTGAGCAACAGAGGACCCAGAGCCGATCCCTGGGGGACGTCTGAGGTAAGAGGATGGAAACTGGAAGTATGGTTGGTGGCAATGACCTGGAAGGTCCAATCCTGTAAAAATGGTCAGACAGGTCATGAAAACCCACATCCTCTAGTATTTTGAGGAGCAGTTTGTATGATACAGTGTTGAAAGCTGCACTGAGCTCAAGTAGTATCTGCGCAGCAGTACCTCCGCTGTCAAGATGAAGCCTGAGCTGCTCAGTGACTCGCAGCAGAGCGGGTCCAGTGCTGTAGCCAGCCATAAAGCCAGATTGAGATGGATGAAGAAGCTTATTTGCTTTGAAAAATACTGAAATTAGTTGATTCACATTTTTTCAAGTATTTTAGAGAATAAGGGGAGAAGCAAAATTGGTCTATGATAGACCAATTAAGAGGACCGAGATTGGGGTTTTGGAGAGGGGGCAAAATCATAGCATGTTTCCATGCTTAAGTGACTCGGCCCTCTAAGAGTGAGGTGCTGAAAAGGGCAATCAACTTTTGAAAAAGTTCAGGGCATAGTATGCCCATAAAGGACGGTGGAAGGGGGTCTAAAGTTGATCCAGCCTTTATAGAGGGAATCAGAGTGAGGAAGGCAGTTACATCCAAAGGTGAAAGGGACTCAGTTAGGCAGTTGGGACCATTACCAAATGGAACATCACTGTTAAATTCCTTTTAGGCAGCAACAGGAGTGGACCCATCTGACCTACATTTGACTGAGGCTGGAGGTCTGGGACAAGGATAATAGAGAGGACTTACTATCTGCCACCTTTTTCTTAAAAAAACATCCAGTTCTTTGCATTGAAACTGCGAAAGCGTCAAAGAAGCAGGTTTCCTTCAAGGATCTGATAACACTTTATCCATGCAGAACATTTTTTGGACAATTCTGAGCCAACATACTTCTGTCAGAATAGGTAGTAGCTTGAGTCAAATGACAAGCTTTGTGGTATTCTTTCAAAGCTAATTTATATTTGTGTTTGTCAAATTCAGCAAAAGATTTGTGCCAAATCCTGGTCTAGTGCTTAGAGTCTTTCTTAATCCCTTGAAGAGTTTCATTAAACTAAGAGGCTGGAAGATCCAATCTGGGCTGAATGGTGTGTTTAAGAGGACAAACCGAGCCTAGCGAATCTCACATCCAGTTATCAACCTTGAGAGAGTCAGAGTCAACTGAGGATAGGTAAAGTATCTTGTAAAGAAGTGTTTCAGGCAGAGAGATTGAGCTGGGACTAATTTCTAGAAAAAGTGGCTTAACCCAGAGGCTGTGCTGTTACAGTAGAAAAGAATGGAACCAAAAAAAGTACAGAAAAGTCATCCGACCAAGGTAACTGAGTCGGAGAGTCTACCACAAGACCCTTTAGGTTTGAAAAGATGGTGTCAGGTAGATGCCCGGCACTGCTTGTGGGGCCTTTGGGGATTAAAAGAAGATCAAGAGCTCTAAAATCATCTATCAAAGAAGAGGTGATACTACAAGATTGGTCTTAGTGATGAATGTTGAGGTCTCCTAGTACATTAGAATTAGCACATTTAAGAATATGACCTAGTGGGGCATCCAATAACTGGGCGCTCCAGTTGCCAGCATATCCCAGAGTGAGAGAAATCAATGTGCCCAACAAGGCAAAATTACGAGAGAGCCAAAGGGAAAATGGAAAGGCCTCACAGTCAGGAATTGAGAGGCCTTGAATTCTGCACTGAAGTTGGCTTTTGAAAACAGATGTGATACCACTGCTTCTCCTGACCGTGTGGTCTAATCCAGCCAAATTATAGTTTAAAGAGAGTGCTGCAATAATAACCTTGGTCGAGGCCTCATGGAGTCTAGTTTCTGTTAAAATATTGCCTCTGTCAGATTATCTAAGCAAAAATTAAATAAATCTTGCTCCGCCACAGAGATGCAATTAATATTAAAGAAACGAAAAAGAGTGGGTTTAACGTTTGATTGCCATAGGGACCTCCAAGGCATGAAATTCTTGGTTTGTACATAATCCTGAAGTAGTTCCAAGAGTGGAGAACTAAAAATTACAATGACTACACATCGTGGTGCCAGTAGTAAAGTCAAAAGAGGAATGACATATAGTGGTACGAATGGACGAGTAGCTGACGTTATTTAAATTAAAAGAATCTGCATTCCTGGCCCTATGACCCATGAGGGTATGGGCGGGTGCAGACGGGCTTGCCTTTGGCGTGCCTTAAGCACACCAGCAGTACGTCAGCACCACAGCCTTGCTTAAATAAGGCCGGAAGCAGGGGACAAAATAGGACAGCTAGAGCAATAACTGCCCCAGGAAGAGGGCCTCCCAAAATGGCCACTTCTTTGTTGTTCAAAAAAATAGTATTCATTTAAAAAATGTGTTTTAAAAACCAACAAAGAGCCAGCCCTCCCCCCAAAAAACAATTTCAAAGCAACAACTGACTAAAAGAAGAAAGTTTTGAGAGGAGGTGCTTGGCAAAACCTGACTACATGCCAGCTCTCCCATGCCACAGCTGTGCCTAATTAAGGCCGGGAGTAGGGGATGAGGCAATACAGCTAGAGCACTAACCGATCCAGGGAAATGGACACCCAAAATGACTGTTTCCATGTTGTTCAAGTGAAACAATATTCATTTTAAAAATTCATTTTAAAAACCAACAAAGAGCTCCCACTCCCTCCCCCCAAAAAAATTCAAGAGCAACAATTGACTAAAAGAAAAAAGGTTTGAGCGAAGTTGCTTGGAGACACCGTACCACATGGCTTGAATCAACATATTCTTCATTTTCATAATGCTCATCACTCCTCTCTTTATTTCCAGACACTTCCAAACAAAACAACAGACCACAGATATTAATTGCATCAGCAATATGCCCATTACAGTAAAGGAATTATTGCAGCCTATCTGGCACAGTGCAATCCTTGGGGATGGTATTCTTGGGTAGTAAATATGACCTGACCTTACAACTAACTCACTATTCCACAAATACCCTCTAAAGTGATTTACACGCCACTAGTATATTAAAGCTTTTTTTTGTATAGTAGATAGCTTTAGCATTAGGCAAAGCTCTTGAAACAGAAGTGATAGTTTCTTCTTTTGCATCACATTTCTGTAAGAGAACAAGGCCCAGTCCCAGATTGTAAGCGTCTGTCATAATAATACTTTCATCCCTTGTGTTAAATAATTTCAGTGGTGGTGCTAAAACAATACCTTGCTTGTTATGCTTGAAATTGATTTCACCCTTTTCATCCCACACATTATCTTCTCATTTGTTTTAAACAATGACACGCTAGTGTAGTCAAGTCTGCAAAGTGTACAACAAACCTATTTTATTACTCAGTGAGATCATATAATTATATCAGTATACTGCTCAATTCTCAAGGTCATACTATGATTCTTTGATATGTTTAGCACTTTTTTCAAATCAGTATCCTGTTCATTGAGTAGGATTCAGTATCATCTTGGAAAATAGCCATGTCTTTGAACAAATTATGTATTGCATTGCCCTATAGAAAGACCCAATGCTGACACTACCCTGAAAAGGTTACACTTGTAGTTATACACACTTTTGGGCATCACAAAAAAGGGCAGGTATCTCACATCGTATGTAGCTCAACCTGATGTTTAAACCAACAATATATCAAGTGACAAGAACACAACATGCTCCTTTATGGCTGGCAGCACCTCTATTAGTTTACCATGGAAACAACAGTGTATCCAAATGTTTCAAATAGGATGATGGAAATTCACAGACATTCTAATAGAACCTTTGGATTTGCACACCAAAACCATAGCTGCCGGCCACCCTGTACCTTCAATAACTGACATATCAAGAAGTTTCTTTAAATTGTTTTTACATTTATACCTTAACTCCAAATGGAACCCAAACACCACATCAACCGCAGAGTGTGCTCCACTGCTATAAATGATTGTGTGGCCAAAATCATTCAATCATCCATAACCTTGATTGAACACTTCTGAACATTCTTGACAACTATTGCCTGAATGCTTACCGTTCTCTGGCACTTCGTGCCATCTAGCCTCATTCCTCAAAATACCTGATCAAGGTGAGCATGTTTCAAAACAATATTTCTCTCTTTGATCATTCCTTCCAAACATACACAGCCCATCTCTAGCAATCTAAACTATTTCTTCAGTCTCGTTGTTCCTAAATTTAATTTCAGTGCATCACACCTTCCCAACATCTCTACACATTTCTTTCTATTTGCCACCAAACCTAGCTTGCATTTCCTTAATCCTTAATGTAAAACATAAAAAACTCAAATTTCTTCTTGTCTCTAAATATATATATCAAATCTGAGTTTGCCAGCACAATACGCTTCACTGTGTTAACACCCAAATTTCAATAGGGTGACAACCCTTTCTTCCCCGTCACAATAAAAGCATACCTCTCATCTTCCTCATCCATGTCACTCCCATTCCCACACTCATATTCACTATAATTCATCAATGAGTTTATCCCTTCTTACCTGACTGAAAATAGAAACAAATGTATGAGCATGGCCATTCTTATTACAATTATAACACACCAATGACACTGTTTCTGTAATGATTCCTATCATTACAACTAGAATAACGTTGCATCCTATTGCCCAAATCTTCCTTTTTTTTACATTATTTCCAGCATCTTTCAACTTCAGTCCACCTTTTTCAAACACTAACACCCTTGACCTCTCCTTTTTCTGACAATATTTCTCTCATATGCACAGTAGTGCTTTTTAATTCCCCAGGCTATTTAAACACACAGATCTAAATCGGGATATTCAGTGGATTCAGGCATTTTAATTTGCTTGTTGTTAATCTTTTCAAGTAAGTGGTCTCTGAATGTCTATTCCCTCAAATCAAAATTATTGCAGGTGGCTGACAGAAGATCACTGCTTTATTGTGCTTTTTGTAGGAATTCGCCTTCATAAACTTTTGGCAAGGCTCAATCTTTATAGCTCTTCACATTCTTCCCTTACCTCTCATGCTATGTCTCGATAAAGCTTACTTTATTTTTGAAGTAAAAAAACTCTCCAAAAATGGCAATAAACAGTCCTCAAAGTCCTCGTCCACTGTTCCAGATCCAGTGGAGGTGAACCCAGAATAGCTATGAATTGAGCAGGAGGGAACACACCCACCATTGTAGAAAACAGTGACTGCATGAACAGACGTAAGTTGATGCCATGCACCAGTAAGTATATTTACCACAACTATGAACCAAGAGAAACAAGAGTCACAAATACTGAAAAGAAGCAAAGACAACTGGTATGTCTAGAAGAGTCTACCCACTCACTGCAAAATCACCACCACCTCTTTGTGTAACAGTGTTGACTCACTAAGTTGCACCAAATCAATATGCAATTCTGTGCCAGCAGCTCCACACATGTAGTAGCTTATTAGTGTACAGAACCAGCAAGTTACAACCATAGCAGACAAGATGATGGTTATGTACATATAACAGTGTGCAATGCAATGTAATGATTGGTATGGTGAAAATCTCAGCTGGCAATTTTACACCAATAACACTAACAATAGAGATGATTATGGAGAAGAGCAGACCTGTGTGGGCTTGTGAAGAGCTGTGTATGGTACTTTAGAAATGGCTGCACTGTAAGATCGGAACACAGCAGAGGACAGACACCTATCCATTGGTGTATATGCTTGTGAGTCGGATGTTACAAGTGGTTGGCAGTAAAGCATGTGAATCATCAGGGATAAAGGAAAATTGTGCTATGCCCTTTCCCAATTAACCAATAAAAAAGAAGCAGAACACAGTCAGAGGCACGTCTATTCCTTTAGGCAATCCATAACATACACAAGCCTTTGCTGTGCAGCTTAATTTGACAGCAGAGGACATTAAATTCAAACACTAACCTGACATTCTATAGTAAGGTTCCAAAGACAGTTGAACACAGGACATGACATACTAAAACTGGACTCAACACATTTAGGAAGGGCTAAGATTAACATGCCATCTGATAATCAAATTAAAGAGCGTAACCAGCAACTCAGCACTGAGGTGTATATTACTAACATTTTATGCAGGTGCAACATGATGCAAAATATGGCAGCAACTTACCATTTATTTTAAAAGGTGGCAGGCACAGTGCAAACCACAGGAGCCCGTGCAAGTACATATTTGAGAGTTTTTCACTTTCATTTTTCATCATAGAAAAGAATTGGTGTGAAGGCACCTGTAATCAGACATACTACAATAAACAAGACTGGTGAGGTCTAAATGTTTAATCTGCAGCGTTTACGAAATGAAAAATCAGTACACATTATTCAAGAGTGCCACAGTTCCTAGTTCTCAGAGGAGGACAAAGCCAAAATAGGATCATACATCCTGGCTTCCTACCACAGCCCCATCAGCCTTGTCAACTGCATCTAGGCAATAATGCCTGGTAAAAGTGTGCCTGCTGGACCATGTTGCTGCACAGCAGATGTGTTGGATGGGCACACCAGGAACCAGAGCTATGGAAGTTGAAACAGCTTTGGTACAATGTACCCTGACTTTTTGACAGTCTGAAATTGTCTTCCCACTTGTACCATCTTGCAATTGTCTGTTTAGAAACTGGGAAATCCTTTCTTAGGTCTCCACAGGCCACAAATAATTGATCTGGTTTGGGTATTTGATGAGTCATGTCTAAATAGAATTTGAGACATCTTTTGACGTCTAAATAATGTAATGAATTCTCTCCACCTGTTTGGGATTTGGGAATAATGTCCTGCTTCTGTATTGGTTTGGCAGTAGCAGCTCCAACCTGGTGAGAAACAGAATGCACCACATCAGCTAATCCTTTGCAGTAATCGAGTATTATGTCATCTGTGATGTGTACAAGAGCATTACAAGGCATTCTCATAGCACTTACCATGAGGATCTCAAGTGCAGATAATTCAGTCCTACTGTCAGGAGTGTCACGACTTACGTGTTGCTTGAACCTGGAGTCCGCTGAATGAGTGGCGAGGTTCTTGTTCCTGAATGTTTGGCCTTGGCCCAGGTAGGGGTGACTATTTCTGGTAGCCACGGTGCTGCAGGTGATAGAAACGCCAAGGGCAGTCCGTGTCCTTCAGAAGTAGTGCCAGAGGGAAAAAAAACCTAAAAAGGGGAAAAACCTCAAAAAGGAAATTTCCTGGAACAGGAGCAAAAATCAATAAGTAAATATAATATCAAAAAATGAACAGGAAAACACTGGAACAGACAAGTAACCAGTATCTGACACAAGGAAGAAGGAGCGAAGACACCATCCAAACAGAAAGTGTTGCAGCGCAAGGAAGGAAAGAATCACAACTCTTAAATACCCCAAAACAGGAAGCAACCATCAGGAAGTGCAAGGACACCATATTAGATAGGGAAAAACACAGAAATTAATGGACAAGGAGCCATAGAGAGTAGGGAACCAATGCATGCTGGGAGGAGAGGGGAATAATGGGAAAGAAGGAAAAACCTAAAGGGAAGCACAATTGAGGGCGACAGAAAGAAAGGACAACAATAGCAGGTGAGTGGGGGAGAGGTTAGATATGCCAGAAACCATGCCGCGCTAGAAAGAAACGAGGCCCCATGCCTAATTTGCGGCCTCGGATGCTGCAAGAGAGACTTGGGGCGCGGCGTGTCTCAACACTGCGGCCCGAGTCGAGTGTTCGGCTCGCGCCGTGCGCCGCACCACGACAAGGAGTGCTTCAAAGACTCATCAACAGCAATGGTAAAACATCTGCCCATTTAAGTGAAGTAGATGCACAGACTTTGGCCAATCAAGATTTCAGTGTCCCATTCAACTGTTCAGCTATCCTTGAAGTCTCAGGTGATAGGTACAATGCAATCTCTGTTCCAATTGAAGGGCTACACATAGCATTCTAAGGACCTCATTGTTAAAATGGGTCCCTCAGTCTGACTCCAGAGAAATCTGGAATCAGAACCATGGAATGAGTTCACGTAACACGTTTGTCTACAGTGAGACTGTCATTTCTGCATGTTAGGTAGGTTTCCACCCATCTACAGGAAATGGAAAATGTTCTCTATAACCAGGACATATCTCAACCCCTTACATACTGGCATTTTAATGAAGTCCAACTGCATCCTGTCAAAGTGTCCTCCTGATCTTACTATGTGACTGTGTTACAAGGGTTCTCCTCCCTACATTCATCTGCTGACATGTCACACACGTCAGGCATAGTTCTTCAGCTCGAGCTCTGAATTGACTATTACACCAGTTCTTCCTAAACAATCTAAATATGTCATCCCTCCCAAAGTTCGCATGACCATGGAAATCTCATGTCATGGGAAACAAGAAGCTATCTGGCAACACTGGTCTTTCGTCAGCTGAAACCCAGATGTAATTTTTTTTAAGTTTTTTTTTTTTAGATATCCTGCTCTGAGCCATCGTTGCTGTTCTGCCTTTGAAACATCTTCCTGCAATCTGTCGATATTGTTTACACCGATCAGCTACTGAGAACTGCATTGAAAAATTGAAAAAGTAGTGTCCTCATCAGATTAATTTGTATATTCTCTGTTAAATGTGCATGCCACAACTGCACAATACTGTGTAACTTCATCAGCATATCTATTTCCAACTGTGACATAATTATTGCTACTTCTGTGGGCTGAACATTTAACTACGGTCAATTTCTTGTAGCAATTGCAGAGCTTCCAACAGTTTCATCATATATTTACCATATTTTATGGGGGACCCAGATGATGACATGAATCTTCTTTGTGACCACAACTGTCCAAAGTATTGGACCACACCAGCGCCATACTGACTATCCATAAATATAGTCACTCTCAATTGAGCTAAAAGATTGCATGCTCTTGTAAGGGCAATCTATTCTGCCACTTGTGCAAAGGTAACACCTCAAAGCCAGAAGACTTCTACCACTTCCTGAATTGTGCAAACAGCGCAAGCTGCCCTCAGAGTCCCCTCATTGTCTCTTAAACATGAGATGTCCACAAAAATTACATAATCGGTCTCACCAAGTGGTTCATCTTTAATGTCTGGTCTTAGCTTTGTGCACAAGTCCATAAAAACAGTCATATTTGACCTCATCTCCATCAGTTTCACTTTCAAGAAATTCTAACAATGTAGATGGATTGAGTGTTTGGTACCTTTTGAGAATCACATTGTCTGCAGAAAGGATTTTTTGTAAATCTGCTGTTTGTCAAATGCCATGTTTTAGTACGTGCAAGCAATATTGCCCCAGAGTGAGGGACCGTCATTATACAAGAGTGTCTCATTACTATGCTCTTACATCTTTCAATAATGATATCAACTACTGATACTGCTTTAAGACAGCCAGGCAGTCCTGCTGCAACAAGGTAAAAAATATGCCCCTGGTCTTCAAGAGTCTCCGTGTAACTGAGTAAGCACTGAGAGAGTGCAATCCTTTCTTTCACTGCAATACAATGTGAGCATTTTATTGTAATCAGGCATTTGCAGTTCTGGGGCATGACAGATACTTTCTCTCAGCTTTAGGAATGATTTCAAGCAAACGTTGTCCCTTGGAGCAGACCAGGCATACCTTTGTGTGTCAGCCTCAATAAAGGCTTGGCCACTAGGGAAAAGTTGGATATCCACTGTCGACAGTAACTGGCCATTCCCAGGAACATCCTGACTTCTTTCTTAGTTCTAGGTGGATTCATCCTCAATATTGTCTAGATTCTCCCCTGTGACACCTTTCTCATTCCCTTCTCAATGAGATGTGCCACATATAGGACTTCTTTTTGACAGTATTGTAGTTTGTTTGGGGACACTTAGGGGGTCATTCTGACTTTGGCGGGCGGCGGAGGCCGCCCGCCAAAGTCCCGCCGGCAGAATACCGCTGCGCGGTCAAAAGACCACCGCGGTTATTCTGGGTTTCCCGCTGGGCTGGCGGGCGACCGCCAGAAGGCCGCCCGCCAGCCCAGCGGGAAACACCCTTCCATGAGGATGCCGGCTCCGAATGGAGCCGGCGGAGTGGAAGGGGTGCGACGGGTGCAGTAGCACCCGTCGCGATTTTCAGTGTCTGCATGGCAGACACTGAAAATCTTGTTGGGGCCCTGTTACGGGGGCCCCTGCAGTGCCCATGCCATTGGCATGGGCACTGCAGGGGCCCGCAGGGGCCCCAACACACCCCATACCGCCATCCTCTGCCTGGAGGCCAAAACCGCCAGGAACAGGATGGCGGTATGGGGGTCGGGATCCCCAGGGCAGCGGAGAACCGGCGGTACACCGCCGGTTTTCCGTTTCTGACCGCGGCTGTACCGCCGCGGTCAGAATGCCTAAGGGAGCACCGCCAGCCTGTTGGCGGTGCTCCCGCGGTCGTTGGCCCTGGCGGATTTTACCGCCAGGGTCAGAATGACCCCCTTTGTGTCTGTTCCCAGCTCAATGATTAAAAATAGCAATAGTTTCCTGTTTACAAGCTTCTTGTGTACTTGATGCCATTAGTAGGTCATCAGTATATTGCACAAGAACTGAATTGCAATGCATTTGTAAAGTTTCAAGACCTAATTAAATATCAAAGGACTGTCTGTATACCCGTGTGGAACTCTGCACCATGCCAAAACTACATCTCTAAATGTAAAGTAGAACACAAATTGACTGTCCTCATGCAACAGGACAGAGAAAAAGGCCTGGAAGAGATCCACAATGGTAAACCACTTTGCACTACAACGAATCTGAAATAATTTTGTTGCTAAATTCTGTACCACGAAACAATATGGAATCACAATACCATTCTTTTTTTCAAATATGCTGTACAATTCAATACTTGCTCTTGGTCTTCTGTAAGCTCATGATCAGTGAATTGCAAGGACTTCCAACAACTCCTTTTAAAATCCCATGTTGTAGCATGTTTTCTAATTGCTAGAGTAATTCCAGCCACTGTTTCAGGTGTTAGGTTATGTGGTTGCACTCTTTGAAAAACTGCATTTGGCTTTACAGTGATTCAGACAGGTCTACCTCTTTTATTAGTCCGATTTCTTTCCTCTACCATTCTTACAGGATACAATCCGGACAACTAATTGTTGAGCAATTTAAATTCAATATGTCCATCATGTGTTTTAAATTCAACACCATCCTTGGTGCAGTAAATAGTGCAATGTAACTTGTATAAAAGATCCCTTTCCAACAGGCATACAGGACGTGAATCACATACCACAAATTGGTGATCCTCCTCAAATTAACATATTTTTATAGGTGCTTTCTTTGAAACAGGATTAGCTATTTGTTTATTTGTGACACCTACAACTTGGATGTTCTTTGCTGAGAGAGGTAGGTCTGTGAATCCCACTGTTCTAACAGTGGAAAGGGTAGAAAGAGTGTCAATAAGGAATGACACTTGGTGGCCCTTTACCAATTCTTCTAAAAATGGTCCACTTTGGTCTACCTCCTAGACTGCACCAAGTACGCAATCTTCCTCCCCCCTTAGGCACTGTCATCAGAAATTGTCAGAAACAAAGTTCTTGTTCTCCAACAGAGTGAACTGTTGAAATGGGATCTGCTTTTGGAATGGATTTGAATGTGCTTTCATTGCCTGATTCATATAGAATCTGGGATTCCCCACATTCTTTAAAGGCTACCGGAGCTTTTGGAACTGCATCATAGGAACTTGTGCCTGTGTGAAGATCTGCATATGTTATACTGGAACATGACTGGGAACATTTGCATTTGATTTATACCTTGCTTTTGTCCATCATCACTTAGTCGATTTGAATTCTATCTATACTCTCTCTTCCAATGCCCAGGCCAGTTTTAGAAGTGACAAGAAGTTGATTTCTTCAAATTTGCCATGTCCACTCCTGAATTTGGATCAAGCAGAACACCTTGACCTCTACCCAGATAAACATTCACTCCACTATGAACTATTTGTTTGTCAACAAATCACATTCCATTGTATGTACATGCTGATTTTTGGTCGCAACCCAGGAAGAAAATGTGACACAAATCTCCCCTTGTCTTCTTTTTCTGGATTTTCTTGTCTGCTGTGCTGTTTAAACACCTGCACAATCATTCATAATATGCATGCACAGATTCTTTAGGCTCCTGAATAGTTCTATTGATTTTTAACTGCTCAGTATCACTCGCTGGAACTTTTCCTTTCAAAAGTGTAATCACCTCCTCATACTTTGTCATCACCACAAGTGAAGGTGCTCAAGTACATGCAACACTTGAAGGGTCTGTACATGGCCATTGTTGTCAGAGTCAACAGATCCTCTGGGTCTGTGCACGTTCCCAACTCTTCCACCACAAGACAGCTCCAATATTCTGATTAGATTTATCACAGAGTCTAAGAGAGTCCAAGTGGGGAAAAGGAGATTAGGAAGGGAACAGCTGGGAAGGAGACCTGTAGGAAGCAAGAGGTTAAAACACAATATCAAAATTACATATCATGAAATCAGAACCATGCTACAACTCTAAGCTTTGTCATTTCTGAAAACATGAACAATCCTAGAATAGTTCTAAAGTTGACTAGACCTTAGATGACCGAAAACCTGAGGAGGAAACAAGAAAAGTTAAATAGAACTTTCAGATTCAAGTACTTTCTTTAGCATGAGAATCATGAAAACATTCTGAGCAATTTCTAAACAATCATATGAATCTTATTTAAGAATACATATCAGGAATACACAGCATTACATCTAGAACTCTGATCTTGTTGTGTTCTTCTCAAAAACATTGGGAAAAGTAAATTGCGCACATTGCAGGTTTTTATATGTGTACTAAACACCATAAAAGATTGTGCACCATGCCAAGAAATGGTAGCGCACAATGAAGAACATGAAACGCACTCAAGGAAAGAATTGCGCGTCTTGCTGATTCGAATGCCACCATTAAAATGCCTCGGAAATGGTAGCGTACAATGAATATCAAGAATCACACACTAGGAAGGAATTGCGTGTGTTGCCGATTCAAATGCCACCATGAAACTGCCTCGGAAATGGTAGCGTACAATGAATATCAAGAATCACACACCAGGAAGGAATTGCGCGTGTTGCCGATTCGAAGGCCACCATGAAACTGCCAAGAAATGGTAGCGCACAATGAATAACATGAAAAGCACTCAAGGAAAGAATCGCGCGTCTTGCCGATTCGAATGCCACCATTAAACTGCCAAGAAATGGCAGCGTACAATGAATACCAAGAATTTCACACAAGGGTAGAATCGCGAATATTGCCGATTCGGATGTCACCATGAAACTGCCAAGAAAATGGTAGCGTACAGTGAATATCAAGAATTACACGCCAGGAAAGAATCGCACGTGTTGTCGATATGAATGCTACCATGAGACTGTCAAGGAATGGTATCGCGCAATGAATAACATGAATTAATCTCAAGGATAGAATCGCGTGTCTTGCCGATTCGAATGCGTGCACACAAATGCCATGAAAATTCTAAATGCACAATTACACGCACATGAGCAAAAATTATTAACATCAGAAATTCGGCCCAAGAATTAGAGCGTCATAGAATAGGAGGTCGGGGGCCCAGCCCAACCTCCGTCTTACCGCCCTGACTAAGAATCACCACTGAAGAATAAAGCACAGAGGCCAGGAAGGTCAAGGTAGGCCACCGGAACAGGAGCTCAGGAAGTTGCGGCTGCTCTGCACCGGGACCTCTGAATAGTGAGCACGTGGAGTTGGGCTGACTCCCTTTTATAGAGTTTTGGCCCAGCCCACAACCACACCCAGGCATGCTGCAGGGAAAGCTTCTAGAAGGCCCTGGAAAGAGGACCACACCCTGACTTACTCTGAATGCCTGCAGCAATACATTGCAAATGTACAGTATTTATAAGCACCTTAAAAATGAATCTTTTGGATTGAATTCTGCAATGCAGAAGGTTAAATAATAACACATCATCACAATGCATAAATTACATTATCCTGAGAGTGTTTGTTTTTTGCATTCTAGATGCCCGTAGATCGTGCACTGTCCTGGTGTTGACAATTGTACAGCTTCCTTACATTCAGCCTATAGATCACTCAGTATCAGAATATCAAAGAAAGTATTCAAGTCTGTCCACAAAGCCATTGGCATTTGTACAAATCAGTAAATGTGTGTAAACCACTAGGCAGGGTCCTCTGTTAGCTTTGGAATGTTGTTTGTCAATGTCTTTACATTGCCCCTACTCAATACATGAACATACCCTCTACCTTGTATCTCTCTCATAGGAAAAGGTAAACCCTCATCTTAATCCAGGGGTACTGAATGTGGCTTACCATCTGCTTCTGTGGCATATGATTGTTTCTTTTACTTTCTCTGTTTCGTTGCCCACTTGCTCTCTAACCTGTCAAAAGCACTCCATTTGCAGATGCACTTCACAAACCTTGCTATGTGTAATCTCCTTCGTGAGGACCAAAATCTCACACTAGTTTCATCAACTAACTGTGCCCCAAATCTTTTCTGTAAAACAACATTTTTGGAGAGATCCACCTTCTATCTCTCTGCCAGTTTGGTCACTTTTTCAAGTGACAACTGCACGTCTTGTGATTTCTTTACTCAAATATATTAATCTATTTTCCTGATATTGATTAAAATGTGAAATGTCTAGACATCCTCTAATAATTTCTTCCAATTCTACCTTCAGTTTTGGTTTTTAGAGTCCTGACCCTTTCCTGGCTAGTATCTGATCTTTCTATTTCTCCTATTCTTTTGTTTTCTGCACCACAAAACCTTGACAGATAAATAACTCCACAACTTATTATTTCTTAACTATCCCAGAATCTTGGACTACTCTGAGTCCAATAACAACTTTAACTGCTCAACACTAAGAAAAATACCAGACACATAAATTGAAAAAAATGATGAAATGTATTGAAAAACATTGTGACGCATAACCACCATCATCACTGCAACCACCTTTGAAACCGTGGACTCCTTCGCTCTTCAAGTTCGGGCTTTGAACGTAAGAGACATGGGCAATTGTGAACTTGGCCAAATTATTTCAGCTCTTTTTCTCCTGTGACATAAGCCATCCTATCGCTACCACTGTAATGGTTTTCAAAATCTCAATCTTTGACCTAAATCATTAAATAACCCCCACCACTCATTGTATAGACCTTTGTTCATCAACAATGAGAAGTAAAAAAGAGCAATCATCTGCATAAAACACATCTCAATAAATCATTAAAGACATTTAATACAGTCAATAAAGAAAAGATTTGTATGAGTTAAATAGTTTTATTTTCATTTATTCAGTTTTTCATTATTTACTTAGAGTATTCATCTTTAAATATCAACATTAAAAGTTAAAATAATTCAATAATCAATATTTCGATATAAGAAAGAATACAATAGTGGTTAAAATTAAAGTTAATACTGTAATAATAGAGCAAGCATGTTCCATAAAGGATGAAACAGTATATGGTGTTGGTTTAGCTACCCAATAAAGAGTGGTGATGTGAGAATCGATGCATAAGCATGAAGCCTCTGCATCTTAAGCTGGAAAGAATGTTCAGCTATAAATCAGCAGATATAAAAAAAATAAGCTAAGCAACTTCCCATGTAGAGAAGTATAAAGAAACTCAAAAATGGGTTTCCAGCAAGTGTGAGCGATTGAAGCTCCCCTCTAAAAGAAAATCTCAATGGAAAAAGCTCTACCTTGCACTAGGGGCATGCACTAATATAAACACACAATATTGTAAGTGGCAACTTGGTTCTTTTTGTTTACCATTAAATCCAATCGGTTTTTATTATGCTCCTGGGAATATGTGAACTTCTCATCTTCTCATTCCTAAACAATGTAATACAAATGCTCTTCCTTGAAAAATACATTGTCCGCTTTCTGGTCTCCAGATTCTTCCTATGAGTCATCCTTCCTGTTGCCTTTTCATGCCCTGGTGAGAATCTCCCTATCAGTTGTCTAATACAAAACACACACCTATTCACTAACCGAAGGCTTCTGTTTAAAAAATTACAACATCTTGTGCAAAACAGCAACTCAGTGTAGAAAACAGGTGTTAGAAATTGGGTCTTTGGTTGACAGTCAGGTTAACCCCTGTTCAAGCAAGGACCCTCACTCTAGTCAGGGTAAAAGAGAATCACCCTCAGCTAACCCCTGCTTACCCCCTTGGTAGCTTGGCAGAGACGTAGGCTTAACTTCAGAGTGCTAGGTGTAAATTATTTGTAACAACACACACAGTAACTTAATGAAAACACTACAAAATGACACAGCACCAATTTAGAAACATAGGAAATATTTATCTAAACAAAACAAGACCAAAACAACAAAAATCCGACATACACAAGTCAAGTTATGAATTTTTAAAGATTAAACTCAAAAATAGCACTTAGAAACACAAAATGCTTCGATTAGGTGTTAACACGGCATTGCGACGGAGTCGTTTCCCAACAAGCCGACACCAGCAGTGCCGGACACGGAGTCGCATAGACCCCCAAGTACAGTACCTTTGGTGAAGAGTGAAAACGAGTCGATGCACGAAGTCGGGGATCGCGGCGTCAGTGCAAAATGTTGATTCCGCGCACTTCGAGCCGTGTCGGTCATGACGTGATGCGGCAACTTCAATGGAGTCGCGGACTTCAGCGGGGCTGCAGTGGCGTCAGGCCTGCGAAGATCGTCGCATTCCAGCGAAGGTCACGGCGTCGGGTGGAGGCGTCTCCACCGGATTCAGCAGCGGCGTCGGTCCGCAGTCGTCCAAAGTCGATTTCCTTGGATTTCCACCAGCTTTCCCTTCAAGGGCCCAGGGACTGGATAGGGCACCACTTGTCAGAGCAGGAGTCTCTCCATAGACTCCAGGTGCTGGCAGAGAGAAGTCTTTGCTGTCCCTGAGACTTCAAACAACAGGAGGCAAGCTCTAAATCAAGCCCTTGGAGATTTCTTCACAAGATGGAAGGCACACAAAGTCCAGTCTTTGCCCTCTTACTCTGGAAGAAGCAGCAACTGCAGGATAGGTCCACAAAGCACAGTCACAGGCAGGGCAGCACTTCTCCTCATCTCTTCTCCAGGAAGAGGTTCCTCTTGTTTCCAGAAGTGTTCTAAAGTCTGTGATTTTGGGTGCCCTTCCTATACCCAATTAGTCCTACTTCAAAGTAAAGTCTCTTTTGAATGTGAAATCATGTCCTTCCCAGGCCAGGCCCCAGACACTCACCAGGGGTCCGAGACGTCATTGTGTGAGGACAGGCACAGCCCTTTCAGGTGTAAGTGACCACTCCTCCCCTCCTTCCTAGCACAGATGGCTCATCAGGAAATGCAGACTACACCCCAGCTCATTTTGTGTCACTGTCTAGTGTGAGGTGCAACCAGCCCAACTGTCAAACTGACCCAGACAGGGAATCCACAAACAGGCAAAGTCACAGTAATGGTATAAGCAAGAAAATGCTCACTTTCTAAAAGTGGCATTTTCAAACGCACAATCTTAAAATCAACTTTACTAAAAGATGTATTTTTAAATTGTGAGCTCAGAGACCCCAAACTCCACATGTCCATCCGCTCCCAAAGGGAATCTACACTTTAATCAGATTTAAAGGTAGACCCCATGTTAACCTATGAGAGGGACAGGCCTTGCAACAGTGAAAAACGAATTTAGCAATATTTCACTGTCAGGACATATGAAACACATTACTATATGTCCTACCTTAACCATACACTGCACCCTGCCCTTGGGGCTACCTAGGGCCTACCAAGTTGTAGGTTTAGGCCTGACAAGTGGGTACACTTGACAAGTCAAATTTACAGTTAAAACTGCACACACAGACACTGCAATGGCAGGTCGTAGACATCATTACAGAGCTACTTTTGTGGGTGGCACAACCAGTGCTGCAGGCCCACTAGTAGCATTTGATTTACAGGCCCGGGCACCTCTAGTGCACTTTACTAGGGACTTACTAGTAAATCAAATATGCACTTTAGCACTGGTTAGTTCAAAAGCCAACAGCAACAGGTCAGAAAAAATAGGAGGCAGGAGGCAAAAAGATGGGAGATGACCCTGCATAAGCAAAAAAGTCCAACAACAGGCATTTCAAAGTTGATGTGAAACTTCTGTTAATATGATGTCAGAACTTGGATCAGGCTAAGTTAAAGCACCATTTTTGCTTCATTTATAGACTTAAAACATCTGAGTATGATTACCTACTTCAAAATTTGCATTTATATGCATGCTATTTAAACATAGACTTTTGTAAATTTGATTTAAAAATGCATTTTGTTTGCCGCTTAAATTTTGTTACTGCGTTACCATGTGTAAAGTCAACCCCCCCCCCACCGCTCACGGTCTTTGGCTGTCTGCAGGCATTGCCTGCCTTGCATCCTGGCTCTTTCTGAACCCACGCCTTCTGCACCCCCCTACAGACAGCCAACCACACATTGTGCACTGCCTTTGGATGTGCCCAGCAGGGAGGTGGCAATAAGGCCTGCCTGCTCTGAGGCCAGGCCTGCTGGCCAACCCACCAAGAGGCAGTCAACATCCCCTCCCCCAGGTAGCCAACCTCACGCTGTGCAATACCTTTTGTCCCTTGCCACGTGGTGTTGGCGATCACACCTGCATTCAGTTCCCAGCAGGCAGCCACCCAGAGGCAGCCAACCCTGCACCAAGCACGGCCTTTGCTCATGCATGGTGGGCGGTTTAACCTCAGGGCCTGTGTTGCAGCAAGAACCCTGATTTCAACTCCCCACAGCAGGCCAATTCCAGTCTGTGCACAGCCTTTGGTCATGCATAGTGTGGATTGGTCAAAGGTCTTGGCCTGTGACCAAACCACCAGCAGGCTGTCAACCCCACACCGCACACAACCTTTGGTGTGTGCAGCATAGAGTTGGCCCCAGTGATCTCATCTCCAGGACTAGACTAATATAAAAGAGGAAGGATGTTGTGTGCCCTCTCCTTCCCGAGAATTCATAGGCCCTAGGGACCCCCATACACTGTGGTTATTTTTGTTGAAAGTTTGAGGGGGACTGCACCACACCCTCCCTGAGACTTATCAGGCCTCTGCCACCCCGTCCCCCAGTGTCATAGCCAATTAGAGACTGGGACAGGTGTGCGTTTCCCTTCCTTGCTCCATTTTGAGCCCCAGGGAATGAATTCCCAGGAGCAAATTTAATAAATAAGGGAAGGGTGAACTTCCTTTTTAGGCTCTGAGGACAACATCCCTTGGAGCTGAGCCTTTAATGAAGGGATGAGCGCACTTAGACCCTCTCCCTGAGCCTAATTAGGCTCTGGGAAATCAATTACCTGGAGCTGTGACTTATTCAAAAGGGGAGGGGGATGAATGCCACCCTCCCTGAGCCTTATTAGGCTCTGGAGTCCCATCCCATGGAGCCAAATATACTAAAAAAGGAGAGGAGTGCTGCATGCCCCCCTCCCCAAGCTTTATCAGGCCCTTGCCCCCATCCCCTGGGACCATGAGCATTTTTTTTTGGAGTAGGGTACACAGCCCACCCCCAAAGCCTTTCCCAGGCCCCAGGAACCCCATCCCACGAGGCCACCTTTTTTTTTATTTTTAAACCGCCGCGTCTGAGCCTCGTTAAGCCCTGAGGACCCAATCTCCCAGGACCATATTCATTTAAAGGGGATGAGGGATACATGACCTCCCTCACATATTTCCCTGCCTATGGGGGTAGGGAAAACACAGTGTTCTAGGGGTGGATGCTACAGGACACAGCAAGTGAGACGGCCCTGGGTATGGGGTCCCCGGGGCCATGAAAGGTTCAGAGAGTGGTCCTTGTGGCCCCCCTTCCCTTTAAGTAACAATAGAGCCCTGGGGGATCGGGTCCTCGGGCCTTTTTAAGACACAGGGAGGGGAACTGCCTGGCCCTCGTCCCTTTATTAAATACATTGGACCAAGGGGGTGGGGACCCCAAGGCCGAATATGGCTCAGGGAGGGGATGCTACACCCACCTCCCATAAAAAATTAAATTGTACCTTGGAAGATGGGGTCTCCGGGGCTAAAAACGGCTCAGGGAGGGGGCCTGCATGTCCTCCTCATCTTGATTACTAGATTGGGCCCTGGAGGATAGCATCCTTGGGACCCTACATGGGCTACAGCGGGGATCCTACTGACTTCTCCCTCCCCATATGAGTATCATATTATAGCAGCTGCCATTTGACACTCACAAGAACGAGATGACCCAAGGGGAAAAAACTCCCTTGGCCAATCAGAATGCTTTATTCAAAATGGCACTCCTCCGAGTATCGCAAGCCTCTCGTAGACCCATCCATCCAGATATACAAATATTTCTTAACGTTAAATTCTCAAAAACTTTTGGACGGATTTAAGAACAATCTGCGGATCAAGATCCAGCTTCCTGAACCATTTTTACTGTAATTTTGTTCAACAATTCCTCCTGTATCCTTTCCTAAAGAAGTCTTTAGAAAATGTATGGGAAAATTTGCTTTTGGGACCCTGCTTTTTTCTCAGCCCCTGCTTGACAGTCACCCCTAACTTTACAAGAAGAATCTGAAGTCAATTTTCTTTTTTTTTCTTTTTTAATGTTTTGTAAAGATTCATTAAATGGCACCAAAGTTAGTAGCAAAACCAAAAACATGTTTCTTAAGGAAAACCAGACCTAACTATAACTATCCAGTGGCGTGTAGGTTGTACATATTTGTGTATGTATGTATATATATATTTTTTATCCTTAGTGAAATGTGCCTCAATCATATATTTTTTATATTTTTCTGTCATTTTACAGGTTGTATTCAAACATGTTTGTTATTTTTTCAGGTGAACCTAACTGAATTGAAAGCATTCGTCAATCCACCAATTGCAGTGATCAATGTTACTGCTGCTGTGATGCTTCTTCTTGCTCCTAAAGGCAGAATACCAAAAGACAAAAGTTGGAGAGCTTGCAGGGTCTTAATGGCAAAGGTACATTAATTGAGTTCACGTAGCGTTCCATTTGGTCTGCGCCTGCTTAGGACCTCAGCAGCAGCCGTGCGAAGATATGGATGTCTCAAAAAGAGATTAGCCCAAACCACTCAGATATGCCCCAGATTTTCAGTGGTCATTTTGAGAAAATATTCAAATTTCGCATCATTTGCTATCAGTAGCATATTAAACGAAATAGTCGGTGACCTTTAAAATAGACCTTCTTTACAACTGCCTCAATGTATTGATGTGTCCACCTTTCCCAAACAATTGAGATTCACTTTTTTGTTTTAAAAAAGTAAACGTTTCTCGGATATCACACTTTAAAGAACAATCACGTTATGTATGTTGGCCTGTCGTGGAGAAATGGTGATTCTAGGTTACCTCTCCATCTTGCTACTTCCACGAAAAACGCACTATTTTGGGTAAACAACAGAACAAGTCAAAATATTTTCTAGACATATCCAAAACAAGAAAACTAAAATAATGAACCAAACATACCAATAGTCTTACACTAAACCTGGAATTAATTAATTAATCATTAGGGCATGCTGGAAAGTTGCTGACTTACCTACCCTCCAATAAGCTTTGCAGGTGGCCCATTTTGGTTGGTGTCTGCTGAACTTCCACCGATCACATCAACCACCACTGCAGAAACTGATGGCTGACAGGTTCAAGTCAGTTGAATCAAGCAACTTAATTTCCTGTCGTGGGCACCGGACATGCTTGCATGCTGAGCTGTCTCCCCATCCACATTGTTCATGTTAGAGGACGAGGAATGTCTTTGCTCTGAGCACTGGCAAAGGCTTCCGCTACGTCCTTATCACCTCACATAATTGTTTGAGCTTGAAGAACAAACAGTAAGCCTCAACCAAAAATGGAACACAACAGGCACTGGATGTTACAGTCAATCGTATAGATAGGCCATTGCTGCCAGCGTGTACTCCTCCTCAAGTTGTTAGGGTGCCAGTATGTCATAGTTAAAAAGATCCAGAATGTTTCTCTGTGAATTGTATGCATTTGTTTCTTGCAACTTTTCTGCACTTATCGCATTCCTGACTCCCAACTTTACAATGCAGTCGTTAAATTTTGGTAGAGGAAGTAGTTTTCACCTGACACACAGTCCATCTACTGCATTTTCCAACAGGTTGTTGACGTTAAGGTGTCTGCATATGAGGTTTCTCTTATTTGGATCCTGCACCGTATGTTTCCACACTTATTGGTTGCTTGTTAAGTTCTCCAGTGTCATTCACCATGTCTCACTCACAGGAATACACTAAAAAGTAAACTTGTCACTGTACCAGTATAAGGAGCACATGTTTCAAGAGAAACTGTTAAATAGTGATGCCATTCTTTGATGTAAGACAGTTTTATAGGTTGAGCACAGCAGCGCAAGCCCTGCATTTCCGATGTGTTGGTATGTATCTGGGCTTTTAACCACGTCCACTGCACGCCCATCACTATCACTCATTCACGGGCGTGCCTTTCAAAAATCCTTTGCTACCATTGGTTAATGCTTTATGCTTGTCCCTCTTTGAGGCAGTTTTGTTACCACATTGGCCATCGATTCTGTTACATGGATAATTGCATGTTTGCCGATACCATTGACTGTGAGTGAACTTCTTTTTCCTTTTGTGAGTCTCCTTCACACTCATGCTCCTGGAGGCCGTGGTGCTCTGAATCATATGTAAAGAGAATGGTAAAATAGTAGGGAAAAATAATATCACTATTAGTACAACAGTAAACGTCTAGCAATCAATTTCTGAAACTAATTTAATTATGCTTCATTGAAGTGGTGGATAATCCTAAATAAGGAAAATAGTCTGACACATAGAATCATCAGTCAATTTAAAATAACATAAAACACATATAACAAAGTGCACAAATTAACAGAAATAAATATAAACGGTTTTATTTCATTAAGGTTGTACTCCAATCATCCTTTGAAACCAAACAGGTGTGGTTGTAGTCTCCTGTAGAGCAAGCCACATAGGAGATAGTTGCATCATGGACACATCAGTGAGATAAAACCGTTCGATACTTTAACTGATGTGTTCCAAACAGCACCTTCCTGGTATTATTAATAGTTCAAACAACTCCTCCTGTACAGAAAGGTAGACGCGTTTCAGCCCCTGGTAGTTGTGGGCCCTTTTCCTGAGAAAAAATACTGAAGCTAAACCATCGTTTAAAAAACACTTCATGGGCACCAAGATGTACACCTGCACTGAATGCCAACTGCTCATAGGGACATCAATCTGTTAATCCTACAGACCGGGTCGTATCTCATTCAGGTACCCCGACTCGCGGCACTCAACTCGTGTGAAGGACCGGTAGGCGTTTTTAAATTAATCCAGTCACAGTGCACGGGGCCGGAAAGCACGTCCTAAATGTCCTATTTAAAAAAAGGGGGACCGTGCTCCAGACAATGCAGAAAACACTGATCCTACGTGAGCATAATACAGCTGCTGTCCGTCGTCAGGGAAGGAAATCCTGGATCACCAGGAAATTAAAACAAATCTTCAAGAGCCGCATTCCGTGTTCAACTAGTCATGTGGTGCTTTGAATCAGCTGGCTTATGTCAACCGTTTTACTTTCTATTTTCAGTTTGTGTGCACGAAAGTCCAGTTAGAAATGTACTACACTAATAGCTCCAACTCGAGAAAACGCAAGACCAATTGCATTGCAAATGCTTGTTACAATTAGCATACGAAATAACATTCAGATAATGCATCAATCATGCCCACCTATGTGACCTAAACACCCCACACAACAGATTCTGAAAGCCCATTGATCAAGCAATCGTTAAGGATCGCTACCGTCCAGAAAAGTACCCAGTTAACTAAAAACCCCTACATCAAGCCAATTCTAAAGAAGTGCGTGCCGGACCTTGAGAGCCCATTGAGTTACAGACCTGTAATCAATGGACCATTTGTGCAAACTATTCAAAAAAGCAATATATTATTAAGATCTCCGATTTCCTTGCGAAAGATGACCTACTCGCAACCCAACAGACAGGATTACAGCATAAAAGAGGCACTGATTCAACATTAATAACTATTTGGGGTGACCTCTAGAATATGGAGGACTCCAACCATTTTGATGCTCTTCTACTTGACCTTGCAGCAGGTTTTGATACCGTGGACGACAACACCTAATTAAAAGTCTGGATGACAAAACATCACATGGTATCAGCGGCATCTGGTGACTCCTGAAAAGTACTGGAGTGCTATACTTGACATGGATCCACCTCATTGTCTTTAAATTTTGCCTTGGGTGCCGTCATACACAAATACATTCACTATTTTACTCATAATCACACTTGCACACACTCACTCTTTCATAATCGCTGACCCTCACTCATTACTACTCGGGGTACAGGGGCTCTTAAATTAGCTGAGATACAGGTGTTCCGTTTTCATAGTGAGGCAGGTGCAGCTGTTGCACCATTGATAGAGGCTCCCTGACTCACTCCCACTACATCACAATCTCCCACGCCCACTCACTCATTTGAACTCACTGACACAGCTTTACTTACTACTGCGTGTAGGAGGCTGGCCTGGTTTTTAGTGGGTACTTACACCTCTCTAGAGGTAATGTGGATGAGCAGCCAAGGCCTAACTAGGAGACATGCAAAGCTTATGCAATACCACTGTAGTCACACAGTACTCACACACATGAAAGAAAATACTCTGTTACAAAAATAAAGGTACTTTATTTTGGTGACACAAATGCCAAAGATACCATAGAGACTATGCTCCCTTTGGAGGTAAGTAATGCACAAATTATATACACTAGTATGCAGGAATAGCTGTACAAACAGAAAACAATGCAAATAGTGAAAATCACAATAGTTAGAAATGGGCCTATGGGGAACACAAATAATATACTAAGAAAGTGGAATGCAAAAGTCGGTTTCCCACCTAGGCAAGTGTAGTGTATAGAGGGTAGTGCTGGAAGTATTAGAAAACACAAAAGGTAAGTAATAGAACCCACCCCAGAGCCCAGGAAAGCAGAAGTAAATCACAGTAATTTTCCTAAAACACACAAGAACACGAGAAAGAAGATTATGCAAGAACCAGAAGAGACTGCAATACACCAACAATGGATTTCTGGACCTGAAGGCCTGTGAAAGAAGGAGACCAAGTCCAAGAAGCACCGAAGAGTCCAGGGAGAACAGGAGCCCCTGCTAACCCGTATGAAGGTGCAAAAGAAGAACCACCGGTGAAGAACAACAGTCAGTACTGCACCCAAGAAGATGGATACAGGTTCCTGATTGGGGCAGATGATGTCCCATGCCTGTGAGAAAGTAGCCTCTTTCTAGCCTTGTTACCCCCACTTTTGGCCTGTTTGTGAGTGTATGTCAGGGTATTTTCACTGTCTCACTGGGATCCTGCTAGCCAGGGCCCAGTGCTCATAGTGAAAACCCTATGTTTTCAGTATGTTTGTTATGTGTCACTGGGACCCTGCTAGTCAGGACCCCAGTGCTCATAAGTTTGTGGCCTATATGTATGTGTTCCCTGTGTGGTGCCTAACTGTCTCACTGAGGCTCTGCTAACCAGAACCTCAGTGGTTATGCTCTCTCATTTATTTCAAATTGTCACTAACAGGCTAGTGACCATTTTTACCAATTTACATTGGCTTACTGGAACACCCTTATAATTCCCTAGTATATGGTACTGAGGAACCCAGGGTATTGGGGTTCCAGGAGATCCCTATGGGCTGCAGCATTTCTTTTGCCACCCATAGGGAGCTCTGACAATTCTTACACAGGCCTGCCACTGCAGCCTGAGTGAAATAACGTCCACGTTATTTCACAGCCATTTTACACTGCACTTAAGTAACTTATAAGTCACCTATATGTCTAACCTTTACCTGGTAAAGGTTAGGTGCAAAGTTACTTAGTGTGAGGGCACCCTGGCACTAGCCAAGGTGCCCCCACATTGTTCAGAGCCAATTCCCGGAACTTTGTGAGTGCGGGGACACCATTACACGCGTGCACTACATATAGGTCACTACCTATATGTAGCTTCACAATGGTAACTCCGAATATGGCCATGTAACATGTCTAAGATCATGGAATTGCCCCCTCTATGCCATCCTGTTATTGTTGGTACAATTCCATGATCCCAGTGGTCTGTAGCACAGACCCTGGTACTGCCAAACTGCCCTTCCTGGGATTTCACTGCAGCTGCTGCTGCTGCCAACCCCTCAGACAGGCATCTGCCCTCCTGGGGTCCAGCCAGGCCTGGCCCAGGATGGCAGAACAAAGAACTTCCTCTGAGAGAGGGTGTGACACCCTCTCCCTTTGGAAAATGGTGTGAAGGCAGGGGAGGAGTAGCCTTCCCCAGCCTCTGGAAATGCTTTGTTGGGCACAGAGGTGCCCAATCCTGCATAAGCCAGTCTACACCGGTTCAGGGGACCCCTTAGCCCTGCTCTGGCGCGAAACTGGACAAAGGAAAGGGGAGTGACCACTCCCCTGACATGCACCTCCCCTGGGAGGTGTCCAGAGCTCCTCCAGTGTGCTCCAGACCTCTGCCATCTTGGAAACAGAGGTGCTGCTGGCACACTGGACTGCTCTGAGTGGCCAGTGCCACCAGGTGACGTCAGAGACTCCTGCTGATAGGCTCCTTCAGGTGTTAGTAGCCTATCCTCTCTCCTAGGTAGCCAAACCCTCTTTTCTGGCTATTTAGGGTCTCTGTCTCTGGGGAAACTTCAGATAACGAATGCATGAGCTCAGCCGAGTTCCTCTGCATCTCTATCTTCACCTTCTGATAAGGACTCGACCGCTGACCGCGCTGGAAGCCTGCAAACCTGCAACATAGTAGCAAAGACGACTACTGCAACTCTGTAACGCTGATCCTGCCGCCTTCTCGACTGCTTTCCTGCTTGTGCATGCTGTGGGGGTAGTCTGCCTCCTCTCTGCACCAGAAGCTCCGAAGAAATCTCCTGTGGGTCGACGGAATCTTCCCCCTGCAACCGCAGGCACCAAAAAGCTGCATTACCGGTCCCTTGGGTCTCCCCTCAGCACAACGAGCGAGGTCCCTCGAATCCAGCAACTCTGTCCAAGTGACCCCCACAGTCCAGTGACTCTTCAGTCCAAGTTTGGTGGAGGTAAGTCCTTGCCTCACCTCGCTGGGCTGCATTGCTGGGAACCGCGACTTTGCAGCTACTCCGGCCTCTGTGCACTTCCAGCGAAAATCCTTTGTGCACAGCCAAGCCTGGGTCCACGGCACTCTAACCTGCATTGCACGACTTTCTAAGTTGGTCTCCGGCGACGTGGGACTCCTTTGTGCAACTTCGGCAAGCACCGTTTCACGCATCCTTGTAGTGCCTGTTTCTGGCACTTCTCCGGGTGCTACCTGCTTCAGTGAGGGCTCTTTGTCTTGCTCGACGTCCCCTCTCTCTTCAGGTCCAATTTGCGACCTCCTGGTCCCTCCTGGGCCCCAGCAGCATCCAAAAACCCCAAACGCACGATTTGCAACTAGCAAGGCTTGTTGGTGTCCTTTTAGCGGGAAAACACTTCTGCACAACTTTCCAAGGCAAGAGGGATCCGTCCACCAAAGGGGAAGTCTCTAGCCCTTTTCGTTCCTGCAGAAACCTCAGCTTCTTCTGTCCAGTAGAAGCTTCTTTGCACCCGCAGCTGGCATTTCCTGGGCATCTGCCCATCTCCGACTTGCTTGTGACTTTTGGACTTGGTCCCCTTGTTCCACAGGTACCCTAGATTGGAAATCCACAGTTGTTGCATTGCTGGTTTGTGTCTTTCCTGCATTATTCCTCTAACACGACTACTTTGTCCTTAGGGGAACTTTAGTGCACTTTGCACTCACTTTTCAGGGTCTTGGGGAGGGTTATTTTGCTAACTCTCACTATTTTCTAATAGTCCCAGCGACCCTCTACAAGGTCACATAGGTTTGGGGTCCATTCGTGGTTCGCATTCCACTTTTGGAGTATATGGTTTGTGTTGCCCCTATCCCTATGTTTCCCCATTGCATCCTATTGTAACTATGCATTGTTTGCACTGTTTTCTAAGACTATACTGCATATTTTTGCTATTGTGTATATATATCTTGTGTATATTTCCTATCCTCTCACTGAGGGTACACTCTAAGATACTTTGGCATATTGTCATAAAAATAAAGTACCTTTATTTTTAGTATAACTGTGTATTGTGTTTTCTTATGATATTGTGCATATGACACTAAGTGGTACTGTGGTAGCTTCACACGTCTCCTAGTTCAGCCTAAGCTGCTCTGCTAAGCTACCATTATCTATCAGCCTAAGCTGCTAGACACCCTATACACTAATAAGGGATAACTGGGCCTGGTGCAAGGTGCAAGTACCCCTTGGTACTCACTACAAGCCAGTCCAGCCTCCTACAATGCCAGATGGATGATTGCAGTCTGGTTTGCATTGCAGGATTCCGTCAACAAGCCTTGGCACACACAAAGCTTGCGGTTAGCGGGAAATGTCGCTGCCCGGGACTAGGTGGGACCTGGTGGACTCTACCCAGGAGGGGGAGGCAGAGGGGGCTCTCAGCAACTCAGAGACCCCTCAGAAGACCAGGCAGCATGCACAGATGTCCCACAGCATGGGGACATAGAAGGTGCATAAGGAGGCCCACACAGCACTACACAAAGGGTTCTCATGCCGCCGGAGAACTACGCAGGAGGCTGTGTGTCGCAGGAAGGAGTGCTGGGGGCTGGAGCTTCACAGTGCACAAAGAAAGTCATGGAAAGATGCCAACAAGCCTTGGCAACTGCAAAACATGCAGTGCACGTGGGTACTGTCTTGCGTGGGAAGGCAAGGTTTTATCTCCACCAAAGTTGGACAGTTGGATGTCAGGACCGTTGGCACCACTTCAGTCCACCACCCGTGATGCTGTATCCATGCACTTTGTCAAGAGAGGGGACCCAAGCCACCAGTTGTCACTGCAGAGGGGTGCCTGCTGAAGCAGGGAAGTGACTCCTGGCAGGAGCTGAAGATACAAAGTTGCAGAAGTCATCTTTTCATTTTTGTTGCAGTTTGTAGAGTTCCTGGAGGGTCCAGATGCAGTTTCTTCAGTAAGGTGAAGTAAAGGATGCAGAGGATTCCTGATGGAGTCTTGCAATCCGAATCTGAGGAAACACCCAGAGGAGAGACCCTAAATAGCCCTGAAAGGGGGATTGGTCAGCTACACAGGTAAGCACCTGTAGTGTGGTCAGTTTTACGTATATTTTGCGCATTAGCTTCAGGCCTTAGGCCTCTGTGCACTTTGCCCTAAATATATTTTATTCATTTGCTAACAGCTTAGAGCCTCTGTGCACTTTGCTCTAAATGCTTTCTATTAGGCTTCGTACTGTTATTTTACAGAATAGCCAGTTCTACGGTGTTGTTTTTTATTCATATCACACTGTTTTGCCTACTTCAGCACTGGAGTTCTTCATAACATATTCACTCTGTGCTTTAGTCAAGGATACAGTCTGGTACATTGCCGATAGACGTGGTAGGAGTCTAGACTTGCCATTCCTGCGTAGGAACATTTTGTGATCACGATGACATGTTAGTTATAAAATCACTTCCTTGTCCCAATACATGCAAGAGGGAGATTCCGACCAGGGAACCACAACTAGACGCTGACTGCCTTGTTGCAGATGCTGAACCAGATCACAGGCCTTTGCTCAGGTATGAGTGTGTCCGTCTCCCTAGTGATACAGAAAGGCAAGCTGAAAGCTTAACATGCTGTGCTCTAAATAGAACAAGCAGAGGGAGAGTAGAAAGGGTTAGGAATTATGATAGCTTTATTTCTATGTTTTACTCTCCTGGTTACTATATCAATCCTACTATGTTGTATTGTTCTGGTTATTGCGGCTCACGCCTTAATATCTAAAATACAGTCGTTTTATTAAAACATTATATAAAACTTATACTGTCTTTGTCATTTGTATATGAGACCATATAGTGAATGAGAGAGTTGGTTTGGATCTGAGTGACCACGACTTCCCTGAGAAGTTCCAAAGATGTCATGCGCTCGGCTGCCCAATCATTTCTTCCCCGTGGGAGAAATGAGGCACTGCTAGTTAGCCGGAGCAACAACCGGATTTCGGGTGACAGAGTTCCTTACACGTGGGTCAGACTCAGTCCCCCACACCGTTATCGATCCTGCTGCCTAGAAATCCAGTAGTCTCATTTAGGATAATGAGAGCCAACGCGACACACCTATCAGGGGAGGGTTCTGACATCACCCGCTGGCACTGGCCACTCAGAAGCTCCCAGAGTTCCCTACCACCTTGGAATCCAAGATGGCAAAACCCAGGGACCCTCTGGAGGAGCTCTGAGCACCACCCCTGGCGTGGTGATGGACAGGGGAGTGGTGACTCCCCTTTCCTTTCTCCAGTTTTGCTCCAGAGCAGGGACTGGGGGTCCCTGAACTGGTAGACTGAATTATGCAAGGAGGGGACCATCTGTGCCCTTCAGAGCATTTCCAGAGGCTCTAGGAGGCTACCACTTCCATGCCTGTAAAACCTATTTCCAAGGAGAGAGGGTGTAACGTCCCTCTCCCAAAGGAAATCCTTTGTTCTGCCTTCCTGTGTTTAAGTTGCTCAACGGGGGAAAGAAACATGATTGTGAGGTGGCAGCAGCTGGGGCTGCCTGAAGAACCTCAGAAGGCTGTAATGACAGTACTGGGGGTCCTCTAAGGAGCCTCAGAAGTGCATGGAATAATACAACCAATGCTTGCAAAAACCTTGGAGTATGATTCCAACATGTTTCACCAATCTTTCCATATTCAGAGTTACTATTTTGAAGCTGTACATAGGTAGTGACCTATGTACAGTACACATGTAAAATGGCATCCCCTCACTCACGAAGTCCGGAAAAATAGTCCTGGAGGTTGTGGGGGCACCTCCACTTGTGCAGGGGTGCCCTCACACACAGGTACTCTGCACCCAGCCTTCAGGGTTGGAAGGCCTGACATATGGGTGACTTATAAGTGACCTGGTGCAGTGTAAATGGCAGTGAAAGGGTACATGCACCATTTCACACAGGCTCCAATGGCAGTCCTGTAGAAGCCATTGCATGGGCTCCCTATAGGTGGGAAAAGAAATGCTGCTGCCCACATGATTCCCCTGGAGTCCCAATGCCCTAGGTACCTAGGTACCATATACAAGGGACTTATAACCACCAGTATGCCAATTGTGTGTGAAATACTGGGTTACCAGTACGCAGTGACAACATTTAGAGGAGAGAGAACATAATCACTGGGGTCCTGTCTGATTATCAGGATCCCAGTAAAAACAGTCAAACACACTGACATTAGGCAGAAATTGGGGGTAACATGCCAAAAAGAGAGTACTTTCCTACACCACGCTTTCCCTTGTTCATACTGATTCTCGCCTACTCACTGATTTTCACTCTTTCATTCTCATTGATACTCTCAAACACATTAAACTAACATGTACTCTCATTAAATCTCATTCTCTCTCAATCACTCACCAACACACTTTCACTCACACATACACAGCAAAACAAAACATTTTTTTATTTACCTTTCTTCCTTTTATGGCAGCTCAGAGGCTCCATGAAATTAGCAATGCAGGAATCAGATACTAGACATTGGAACCAGCAAGCCATGATTCCTAACGAGGAGTCAAACAGAGCGGTCGGGCCATATTTTAGATGAAGATCCACCTCAAGTCCTCTCCCACTTGCTTTATATGACTGGAAGCACAGTCCTATCAGAAGCTGGGACAGTTTCGGGGGTCCTGCCCCTGCTTCTCTGTTTGGCTGCTCATTGGCCTCTGGGACATACTGATGTGTGCCCTGGCAGCCACATTTTAGCAGATATACTGTGCTGCCCGAGGCATGCTCAGTACGTCTCCTAAATTAAATGGATTGTGCTTATGTGAGAGGATCGTAGTTGAACTACGCCTCTCAGACATGCTCAATCCAGGCATCCACCTCCAGAGTGTTTTGTTTTGAAGCCACACTCTGTAGCTGAATCATAGCTTAACCTTTTCCTGTCATCAGGATCCTGGTGGACAGGCAAAAAGGGCGGCCCTACGCACTGCAGGGGTCATGTAAACATGAAAGTTATGTTTTCATGAATACTGCCAAATTAAATTATTACTAGTTTAATCATTTCATTAAGAAGTAGCTCCTTGGGCTCACAGGTGGCAGAACTAAGAAATGGAGCTCCTGAAGAGGAACTGCCCTTGCAGGGTATGCTACTAAAATGTATCCAGTCATACCTGACAATACAGTTGTGTCTATTACCATTCCAACATAAAAACTCCCTCTTAAGGTAGCTGTCTGTTGGGACTCCATTAAAACCTTTCTTCTTTTCATTCTATACCTGCCTCCTCTACTAAAGCGCTGCAATTTATTTAGACATAGGTTTCACAATTATGAACAAAGCAGCCACATTATTGTTAAACTGGAAAAGCCATCTGGCCTAGACTTACTAAGTATCTCCAGGCAGATATAAACCAGATATCACACAATCATCTAAAACTAAATTTCACCAAAATGTAGATCTCAAGTTGGTGAATATAGAAGACTTGAGGCCAAAACACAGCCCACCCTACGGAGATTGCATCTTCTCCATCCACGTCAAGAGACATAAAGAACTTAGAAGAAACTATGGTCTCCTAACTCTCACTCGAAACCTAAAATATCAATGCATTTAAAAGTGCCTTTTATGCTAGGAAATGTATGACATTTTTCTCTATCTTGACTATTCCATTAGAGCACAGGTTTCAAGTGCCCTGGTGCTCCCTATCAGGCATAGATTATATAGGTGGACTGTACATTGGGCTTTCAAGGTGTCTAATCAGCAAACTTCAGTGATTACAAAATACCATTGTTATACATGTTCTGAGCTTTCACAGACATTACCATTAAGTGCCCTTAAGGTACAGCACTGGCTGTCTGTCGAAAGAAGACATTTCTACAATGCCCTGTTCATTGCTCATAGAGTAGTCCAAAGCAGGGAACCCCTCTTTCTATAATCCAACTGCAAGTATTTCAACTACGGCAGGACCTTATATTTAGAATGACACAGCTACTAATCACACCAAATTTCCTTCAAACTCTTATAGGTAAATCTCCTTCTCTGTCCAAATCTTGAAACTATGTAACACTTTGCCCAATTTAACTAGGTGAATCAGCATTCACCCGGAATTCTGAGGGGCTTTGAAAACATGTTTTTCCCCAAAACATAATTCAACATTCCCAAAATGTTACACAAACCAGGTCGGGGTATGACATAAACATTCCAATGAAAAATCCCCACAGGACTCACAAGGCAGAAGTTTGAGCTGGTCACTATGACATCAATGGGTGTAGCTACTAATGTGGGACCAGGTGCAGTGACACCCAGGCCCAGGGATGTGAGTGGCCCACTGAGCTCATATTATAGCTGTCTTTTATTCCGCAGGCAGGGCATGAGATGGACATTTTCCTTTATTGAACTAGGGCCCTTGACACTCTTTCTACACCACTGATGTGACTCTGTAAATGCTAATAGATAGTTCTCATTGATCTATTGGTTGGTTCAGTTTCTTTCCCACAGCCATACATGGCCCAATATAGAGAGTTAACCAGTTTTCTTTTTAATAACATGATCAACTGGAAACCTTCACATAAGAATCTTAACATAAAAATGGTAAGTAACACATGTGCAGCTACATCTGTACTTACACTAAAATGTTGCCTGGCTGACAACTGCACACACTACACCAACTTTTAACACATAGGCAAACAACTTCCACTGTCCTTTCGACAATTCACCTGATTGGCAACCAGGTAATTGGTGGGAAAATCAGAATGCTAATGTGACCTGTAAGGACCATAACAAGCTATGTAAACCACTATGCAAATGATGTACATGCAGCAGCTACTTATAAAACCATTGAGGTACATAGAAAACAAATAGTCCAAATGGACAAACTAGATCGGATAACTCAATTAACGTATCCTAACACAATACAATTTTTACAATCCACAAGAAATAGATGGATCTAATTTGTCAGAATGGGAGAAGCAAATACAAAAATACATTACAAAATGATGCAAAGCATACAAATTGTATTGAAAATCAGTCATATATAAGCATTATTTACATATAGATGGCTGCTCCATCAAATACAACACAACAAAGTGCCCAGCAAAAAGTGCTTGGGTAAAAAAGAAAAAAGAGAAGGAAAAACATAGAAAAGTTTGCCTTTCTTCTAAACAGAGCCTGTCTGTATAGTCCAATGGATAATGTAACAAACCCAGGATACAGATACAGGGAAATCGATGTTTCAACCCAATAGAAAGGACAGCAGGCCAGTTGGGACCTTCAAACGTGGGTCTTCAACAGGACAAAATAGATAGTGAAAGAAAGAGCAACCTGAGAAAGAAAAGGATTGTGTAACTAATTAAAAAACTAACCTATTACAAGTGTGTGTAAAAACAAAAATATAAACTCCTTCCCCAGTATACACAAGAACACTCACATGGAGCTATTTATTCCTACACTGGAGGGTAAATGAACAAAGTAATCATAACAAAGGCCAGCTGGCTCCTCGTCTAAATGATGAACTTTCCTATCTTATATACTGAGTATCCCACTGACTGGAAAAGTAGGCTCAATTATACAAATTCTGGTTTGCTTTATAAGAAAAACAAACGTACATAAAATAGCGTGTGTACCTACCACTTTAACATCATTTGGTTTCCACTTTGGAGTGTTTTTCTCAGGCAGATTAGAAACTGTTAAAAATTGGGTCTCAAGTTGGGAAAGGTATGCACCCCGTCCATGTAGGGACCACAATCCTAGTCATGGTAAGTCAGATACACACCCTAAATTGACCTGTGCTTATCCTTTGATAGCTTGGCACAGAACAGTCAGGCTTAGCTAAAGAGGCAGTGTCCAAAGTATTTGTGCAACACTTAATTATAGTAAAACAGTGAAAGCACCACAAAAAGACTCAACACCAGTTCAGAAAAATAGATAAAAGTTATCTGATTAAAACAAGGCCAAAGCAACATAAATCCAATAAGTAGAAGTCAGGATATGATTTTCTTAAAGATGAAATGTGAAAACAGTGCTTAGAAGTCACTAGAGATCAAAAGGATACTTGAGGTCACAAGGGACTGGTGCAAATCCAAAATCCAGGCCAAATGTGATGGAGGGTAGACTGGCAAGGACACGATGCGTTGATGTTTTTACCCACTCAGGGCACTGTGTCATCATCAGGCTCCATGAAAGTGAATGTAATGTGTTGTCATCCAACTGCTCAGAGCGTCGTCATCAGAACACACAGTCTGTGAATCCGCCGTCATCGGGCTGCTACTGTGTCACTGCCAAAGAGCAATATACTGATTTTTCACCCGCACTCAGGGCAAGGCATTGCCTGCAGAACCCACTTCTGAGACCCAGGACTGGAGGGGGCACATCAGGTACAGGTAGGACTCACAGATGGCAGAGCCCAGCAGCACCAGAAGAGTTGCAGGCAGTCTTTGAGTTCCCTGAGACTGCAAAAAAACATTGAGCAAGTCAGCAAGCCCTTGATGATTTCTTGGATTCAAGGATGTAGAGAGCAAGTCCAGTCCTTTTCACTGCAGCAAGAAGTAGCAGGTACCAGGCCAACAACATCTGAGCAAGCAGCAAAGCAGCAGTCCCTTCTACAACACAGCAAGCAGTAGGCCAACAAAACAATGCAGCTGCAGAGTGGCAACCCCTCCTGGTAGCATAGCAGTCCTTCTTCCTGGCAGTGTCTTTGATTCCAGTAGAGATCTGATTTACTAGGGTTAGAGGTCCAGTTCTTATACCCAAAGTGTCTTTGAAGTGAGGGAGACCCTTGAGGATCACATGATCCCTGTCCTTCGTTTCCTTGGCTCTTGAAACTCTACAGAGGGTTACGCAACCCTTTATGTGGGGAGAGGCACAGCCCTGTTCAGGTGTATCAGCTCCTCCCAGCCATCTAGGCACATCAGCCTGGTGATGGGTCATCAGGATGCAAATGTCATACCCAAACTCACTTTGTGTGTAACTGTCTAGAGGGAATGCACAAGGCCTAGCTGTCAACAACCCCAGATGTGTATTCAGAGACAGACAGAGGCACGTAATGGTTAAAGTAAGGAAATGTCAACTTTCTAAAAGTGGCATTTTCAGACTTGCAGTTTAAAATCCAACTTCAACATAAGTTGTGATTTTAAATTGTGAGTTCAGAGACACCAAACTCCATATTTCTATACTTTTTCAGTTCGTAGTTACACTTAAAGGATGCTTCAATTTAAAACCCCAATGTTATCCTATGGGAAAGATTGACCTTGCAATAGTGTGAAAATAATTAAAGACCTTTTCACTACCTGGACATGCTAAACTTAAAAGTACATGCCCACTTTTTTATGTGCACTGCACCCTGCCCTTGGGGCTGAGTAGGGTCTACCTTATGAGTGACTTATATGTAATAAAAAGGAAGGAGGGCCTGGCAAGTGGGTGAACTTGCCAGGTCAAAATGGCAATCTAAAACTGCACGCACAGGCCCTGCAGTGGCAGGTCTGAGACATATTTGAAATGTTAATGTAGTGTGTGGCACAATCAGTGCTACAGGCCCATGCTACATGTCAATTGTGGTGAAGCCACTGTTACCATGTTTCAAGTACAAATCACCTGCACTTTAGCACTTGTAAGCAGTGGTAAAGTGCCCAGAATCCTAAAAGCCAGCAAAACTTAAGTCTGAAAACAGGAGGTCAGAGGGCAAAAAGTTAGGGGAAACCACAGCAAGAATGTCAGGTCTAACAGATACTAACACCATTTAATCAATTTTTGTTAGAAATGGGGTCTCTAGTTGGCAGTGGTTTGCACCCTGCCCAAGAAGGGACCCCAGAGTAACACAGTGAAAACACTGCAAAATGCCTCCACACTGGTTTATAAAAATAGCCAATTTTTATCTGGGTAAAACAAGAACAAAACAACAAACATCCAACATACACAAGTCAAAATAACTCTTTTTAAAAGTTTAAGCAAGTTTTAATCCATAGGAATCAATTGATGTATCTCTTTAGCTCAAAATACCTGGGATATGTCAAAAATGGACAATGCGGGCCACAAGGTAGATAAGGTGCTGGAAAAGCAAAGCAATGGGTTAGTTCCTTACTACGCAGGGGGTGTGATGCATCGATTTTTTTTCCTCGCAGGTGAGACAGTGCATCAGTTCCTTACTGGCAGGGGAGATGATGCGTTGATTCTTTTCTCCCAGGAAAGGCGATGCGTTGATTTCCAGACATGAGGCATAGGTTCCTTACTGCAGTGAGGAGTTGATGAACAATTGACACCCAGGGATGATGCATGGAAAATCCAGATGTGCTGTGTTGATGGCACTGCGATGAAACAGGTGCTGCATCAATTTGACAGCTGTGAGACAGGTGCTGCATTGATTCTTCAGCCACGAGACAGGTGCTGCATCGAATATTCTGGTGTGGCATGTTGATGCTTGGATTTTCTCCTTCAGATCACCAGTTTGCACTTCCAAGGGCCCAAGGAATGGAGTTTGCACCACTTGGTAAGTTAGGACTCTCAACAGAAGAGCCCAGGCACTAGCAGATGAAGTCTTTGATGTCCCCAAGACTTAACAGGAAGCAAGCTCAGTCCAAGCCCTTGGAGAACCTTTGGGAGCAGGATGTAGAAAGCCAAGTCCAGTCCTTTCACTCCCAGGACAGAGGCAGCAAACAGCAGGCCAGCAAAGCAAAGCAACAGGAAGAGTGACCATCCGTCCTACAGCATCCAGCTCTTCTTCCTGGCAGAATTTCCTCTGTCCAGAACAATTCTAACTATGTGGTGTCAGAGTTCCAGTCTGTATATCCATGTCTGTATGTGAAGTAGGCAAACTTCAAAGAGAAGTCTTTGTAGACCACAATACCCTGCCTTTCACTACCCTGGCCCCAGACATGCTCTATGTGGTACTTTCTAAAAGTGGCGTTTTCAAGTTCACGGTTCAAAAACCAGCTTTACCGAAAGATGTGTTTTTAAAATGTGAGTTCAGAGACCCCAAACTCCAAATCTCTTTTTGCTCCCAATGGGAAACCACTTATACGCTATACCAAGGTAATTCCCATTTCATCCTATGGGAGAGATAGTCCTTGCAATTGTGAAAAATTAATGTATCTGTATTTCACTATCAGGGCATGAAAAACACACCAGTACATGTCCTACCTTTTACATACACTGCACCCTGTCCACGTGTCTGCCTGCGGCTTGCTTTAGGGGTGACATACAAGTAGTATAAGGGAAGGTTTGGGCCTGGCAAGTGGGTGCATTTGCCAGGTCAAAATGGCAGTTTAAAACTACACATATAGACACTGGAGTGGCAGGTCTGAGATATGTTCACAGGGCTACTCATGTGGGTGGCACAATCAGTGCTGCAGGCCCACTAGTAGCATTTGATTTGCAGGCCCTGGGCACACCCTGTTCACCTTACTAGGGTCTTACTAGTAAATTAAATCCTCTAATCAGGGCTAAACCAATCACCAATACAATTTACACAGGAAGCACTTGCACTTTAGCACTGGTCAGCAGTGGTAAAGTGCCCAGAGTCCTAAAGCCAGCAAAAAAACGAAATTCAGCACATGATCAAAAACAGGAGGTCAGAGGCAAAAAGAAAGAGGAAACCACACGAAGAGCTAATAGGTCTAACAATGTTATTATTCTGTAATGAATTATGACAGAGGCAACAAGCTGATGGCTATCCAATAGAAAAAAAAGAAAAAACAAATTTACTTTGAACTGTGACTTACCTTAAATAATTGCAATCCCATTTAAATAGTATTCCTTTTGAAAGGATCTGTACAATTTTTAAACCATTTTGATGAATAATCTATTCAGTGGCTTCCACATAGCTGCTTTGAATGTTTCTGTTGAAAGTACTGTAGCTGCCTTGCTGCAGGTAAAAGATAGGCTCATAATGTATGAGTCGCATATTTCCAAACTGGAGAGTTTCCAGTGCTGTAGATTTGATTACATACACCCCCACCCCCTCAATCTATGGCTGACATTTACATGGTACTGTTTCAAAAATGGAGTACAAATGGTTAATTCATTCTGTCAACTGAAATAGTACATTATGATTTCTGCTTATAAGTTTGATCTGTAAGCTTTCATTTATGTTGGTACATAGTGTCCTCCGGTACTTTGAAACAGTTTTGATATTTTCATATCACAAGCGAAAGGAAAGAGCACACTGTGAATTATAACACATTATTTACATTTGCTGCACGTATAGGATTCAATGGCAGTGGTAACATGTTTCATTTATTCTCTTGTGATTGCCATTGTTAACAAATCATTCTAAGACAGAGCTAGCGCTAAGGTTAATTATTAGTGGACTGGCATAATTCCTGTAATTTCCGTCCTATGGAATTAATGTTACAAGGGAGCCCTCCAACTCTGGTAGGAGTAATATGGGGAGGGAGTGTGCGGGATGCAGAGGGTAAATTAGTCTGTTTGGAATAACTTGAGATTTAGGGGATTTACACCAGGCATCAGATTTACCCTTGCAATTTCCATAAACTGTTCCTGACATAGAGCTTTCCCCTGTTTGCAGGAGACGGTACCTCTCATCAAATTCACGTAATACTTATACATTCACGGCTGTTCACACATAATTTATAATACCGATGTAGCTAGTAATTCCCGTTTCCGGTTTTACAGGATTTGACAGGCCAATTGTAATGCAGGCCTCAGTATTAGTGCACGTAGTTTTACTATGAATTTGTCCATCCTCCAAAACCACAATTTGAAGCTCAATAACTCACCTTCAAAACACTCCCCCACTGTAAAAAATAAATTAAAAAAATGGACTTCCAACATTCCGCTCTCTGTATTCAATCACTTTGTGTGTGCCATTTATATGGAAGCTCATGGTATCTCCTAAGCAGTGCTAGTTAGACAGCTGATAGAGGATGTTTTCCAGTCAAACTAACAAAAATACACATCAAACCTGGGCAAAATTGCAACCAGCGTGTTTTAAGTGGTTTTCTACTAGGGAATAGGTACTCTTTGACATATCCAAAATTTGACAAAATCGTGTTACGGAAAAAAAGCCACGAAAATTTCAAAATGGCAGCCATGCCATAATGGATTGTTTTTTGTTGTGTCATAGAAAGTGTATGCTTCAATGGAAAAAAAATTACATCTATAAAAACAAGATTTTAAAATTACTTTATATGCAATATATTTCAAAATAACAATAATACATACAAATAGGTTGTTTAAGAAAATATAAACGATGACATATGAAGAACCATTTGCATCAGATAGCCCAAAAACATGATGACTCAAAACCCTAAATGCAAGAACATGATAACCCGAAACAAAAATCAATCATCTGCATCACTACTGCTGCCTTCATATTCGTTAGTAACACAATTATTGCAGCCACTGACTTGGCACCCTCCACAAGCAGCAGAACAAGGCATCACTTTCTTTTTGCAAGCACATCTCAAGGTTGCAGAGTGTTTCATGCAGGAACAATGTGTCATATTCAATAACAAGTCCGTAGCAGCTGGTGCAAGTCACATATTGTGGGCCAAACTGAATTATCTTCTTCATACCAACACCATTCTTTCAGATTGAGATTCTCTTCTGTTGATTGCAATGCTCTGATTTGATAGTAGTTGCCAAAGCTGAGGTACTTTGTGGAGGTTTGGTAGACATCAATCGTTCTGGTATGAACATTATTTGGCAGCTACTACCTTTTTTGACAACATTCAATGATGAAGTGTGTTAATGGAATCCATTTTCCTCCACCCATACAACACTATCAGGGCCTTCTTCCCAGCGTTTTCAATGTCAGCGTTTTGGGAATCTTTCATACAACAAATATTTGCAACTACTTGGTGCTCCTTTTCCTTTAGTAGATGACCGAATGCTTTGGCCTTTCCACTAGAAAAAACATCCTGGAAGTTTTGTTGCAACCTGTATAAGCATCTAGAAATAGCAGGCACTTGAAAATGTCAGTGGTGAGCAAGGCCTGAATATGGAGAATATCATATACAGGATTTATAGATGATCCTAATTTTCTGTTGATAAGATAATTCAATTTGAAACCATAGTTATTGGCATGATACAATAGAATAATTAGCAAATCTGTACTGTCCCCTATAATAGTCGATGAATGTTCAGAAGACAAAATTGCAGCATGAACAATATCACCATCAGCATCTCCAACAGCATATTGCATGGTACACCCATGATTTTTTAACTTCTTGGATATGAGTAAAATGATTAACTGTTTGTTTTTGTCATTTGACAGTAACCTATCTTTCTGACCAACAAACTTTATATTTTTTGCAAATTTGACAGCTGTGCTCATCTGAGAATTCTGTTGCTTTCTGTGGGTCATATCCTTGATGGATGGAGACTCATCGTAACCATCAAACACAATGATAGCTTTACCATAGTGTGGAAGCGTGAAAGTAGCATAGGAGTTTGCAATATTCTCGTATGTATCATTTTTGTGCCACAGAATGCTTTGCAATAGTGAGCCACCGTCTATGACATATTGATCAGTAGATTGTAATTCAACAACCTCAGTGCGTAACTCATCAGACTTCTTTAGTATTGCATGTGCTAATTGAGACTTTTCAGCCATTCTTAACGTTAACATGTTAAAAAGATTCAAATAATGCATGAGGGAAAGGACAAAGCTCGTAATGCATTATATCTGCAAGATTCATGTCACTGGAACCAGCACCAGTCATCATTCTTTGAAACAACAATGCAGGATCAATCTCAATATCAGCATCTACAGTACTAGTAGCAGCAGCCGCAGATCCTAGTGTCTTTATCTTATCTTTTACCTTTGAATGTGAAAACCTAACTCTCCTTCATTATGGTGACTATTCCTCTGCCAGTGGAATGTAATTTATGTACGTTAACACTTGCAGGAGCAGTAACTCTAGTAACAATGTTACTGAGAAATGTGTTGGAATGGAATTGTGAAATGGGTTTCAGCCGATCATAGATCTTCTGGATCTCTGTGTTGACTAATTCGTTTTGTTTTGCCAATGTCCTTGCGTTGTTCACTAGTGTCAAACAAAACACCAGCAAACTCTTGAATTGATAAGTTGTAAGCGAAGCACACTGGCATAGTAAGCAGCCATATTGCCCTTTGAATCTCTGTAAGTTCATTTCCACGTGTCAGCCATCCTCTGCTTTTAATGGTATGCATCAAGACTTGTTCAATCACAAGGTCAGCACCCAGTCCTGCCCAGAATCTGCTGCTTTTTCCAATGTACAGCCCTTTCTTAAACATTTCGTAAACTGAAGGGTTTGTAGCATCCAATATGAGCATATTCTGCAGGTATATTGAATTTTGATAATTGGGATGGCCAGCCGCTGCAATAATGGGGAGACATTCCTCCATTGCTTGCAAATGCAGATCCCATTAACCAGTCCTGTCTGCAGCAGTCAACTTACACGTAGCAGTAGTAATCATTTGATGATACTCCAACCACAGCTGACATGTTTGAGATGACTGTAGCTCAGATCTCTTTTTCTCCATGGTGTTTAGTACTTGAGATAGAGTATTCGCAGTTTCTAATTCCTCTACTGATGTTCAGTGTGACATAACATCACCAAACAGGTTTGACGATTCTTGAATGAGATTGTGGTTGCTGCCATCTTCATTGAGAGAAAACACCTTAAGACAATAAGGCACTTAGAGCTGCATCAACAATTAGGTGGCCACAAACCACTCTAGAAACTGCTTTGCCGCTCATCATGTGAAGCACTGAATTTGCTCCATACACTTCTTGCAAAAGCTCATTTAGGCCTTAACTATTCATCAAAGTCCTAATTGCACCCAAAAGATTAACGAGGGCATGAAATGATCCCAGCATCAGAATTGTATCTTGCAGGTCATCATATTACTTGTTTATTTATGTTGCTTTCCAGAACAGAGTCTGATCAAATATAATAATGCATGGAATATTCTGATCATGCGCAATCTTGGTGAGATACTTAAGAGTTGATAATATACTATTCTTACCATCTAGGGTTAGAATGTTGTGGCAACATTATCAGTTGACCACAACGACTCTCATTCATATCCAATAAGGGACTGGAACCCCAGGCATGTGCAGTATTTTGTTCAAATTTAGCACCATCATTGTAGGAAGAACAGAATCCCAGGTTGTGTAGATCTTCAATAGGGTACCCTAATATGAAGCCAGGTTGCAATTGAAAACCAAGACCGATCTGGACCAGACATATTAAGGCTGTTGGGCGAATAGTCTGCATAATCCTCTGCCCTGTTGTGCCCACTTTAGTTGAGACATCTTTTCCTACAAATAACTTGGAACACAGCAATCTCAAACTACTGGTAAGATAATCCAAAGCACTTTCAGCATTGAGGTCACTTGTAGCTGGATATACGTATTTTCTTGTAGAGTGAGATGATTTGACAGCACTTCTGATTTGCTTGGCCACAGCTTCTATTATACAGATCTTCTGCATTTCAATGTCACAATCCTTTGGTTTGAATGATAAATTTGAAAAAATTTATTAGCTGTTTCCCGAAGAGTTACCACATCAGCTTTTCCAATTTCCCATGATATAATATCATCTGCATAATATTCTGCAAGCTTACTTTTCATGTGTCTCCGATCGTATGCTTGGATGTCACTTCCTTGTAGATATTCTACTATTTTGGATATTAGATCTGCAATGCTCATTTGTTCTTCATCATTCGAGTGTACATAACTACTCGTCTTCAGAAAAGCTTCATGTTGTTCTTCATTACTTGAACGCCCTATTTTCAACTCTTCGATTGCTGTTCAACGGCTGACTATCCATTGGGGATGTTTCTTGCGCTTCGAAAGTTTACACTGCAATGTTGGTGGGAAATGCGATCTGCAGCATGAAGAGCTGAAAGAAAATATTCAATACAGCCTCTTACTACAAACAACCATTCATCACCCTGACTTTCACAGCACCATTTTTTAGTTTCAGAGAATTCTAATGTCCTTACATACACATGTTCTGTTCTTGGCTTGTGCTTGCACAAAAAGTTCACGAGTTCTGCAAAACAAACAGTCAGTCACACTGCAGAATGCCCCAGCAGGTATTCAAGCACTTCTCTTTGCAATAGATGCTGTACTTGTCTCTCAATTCTTAACTCCAATATCTTTCTTATCAGTAAACCTTTTCTGACATGAAGCACGAACTCTGGTTCCAGAAGTTACAACAACATCGCTTCCACAGTTTTGACTGGCAGTGTTGATGCAATTAGCTCCTTTTTTTGCAGCCAACATTGCAATCTTCTGTCCATCATCAAATCTCTCTTTACAAATAGGACACAGCTGTTCAAGAGTAGCCATATTCTGTGAGGAAAGGAAAAATAAGTTAATAATCAAAAGTTTAGTGACTAGTTAAGTATTACAGTATATTTAAAAGTCACATTTGTGTCACTAACACTCTAGTTAAAGCATCCTAATATGCCTTTATATATATTTATATGCTGCCATTTTGAAATGTGACTTTCAGGGCTTTCCGGTAACCCGAATTTGTCTGATTTTGGATTTGTCAAACAGTGCCTATTCATGAGGAGAATCCCACTTAGAAAGGTTATTTTGTAATTCTGCCCACGTTGTACATCATTTTCACTGGACTAAAGGCAATTTGTCTTGTTGGGATCACACAGTTGGTAAGAAAAGGAAGGTCTATTTGTTCCCATACTTCTCATGGTAACTAATTGATTGCCTGCTTTTTACAAACTTACCTTTGGACAGCTTAAGGTACCCAGCTAGAACAATTAATCCTCCTTCATGTCTGAGGTGTGGTCAGGTTTTCAAAGTAGATAAAATTGATATTTTCTCTTTTTAGATTGATGACTTTTTACAAGCGTTGCTTATGTACGACAAAGAGCATATTCACGAGAACAGTCTGAAATCCATCAAGGAGCAGTACCTGAGAGACCCTGAGTTTAACCCTGACCTGGTTCGCACTAAGTCCTTCGCTGCTGCAGGCCTCTGCGCATGGGTGATCAACATTATTCAATTCTACGAGGTATGTTAAGTCTTGTTCCACTGTGGTATTCTTTAGAGCCTTGTGAAACAGATATTGTTAAAACCTATGGAGCAATACTATTAACATGTTTCAGGCATAGAGGATGCTTTGTTTTGGAAAGATCAAACAAATCACTACAGACCTCATGTATAAAGGTGTTTTGCAGTCGCAAAGCCTGGTGATTCTCAAAAAGCTTGTGACCATGAAACTCCTTTTTTTTACCATGTATCAAAATTGTTTTATATAAAAACATTTGGAAATAGGAGCAGCCATGAAACTGGCATCACCCCTGGCAGTTTTGTAGGAGTACACTGAAAATGGGGTTGGCAAGATATTATACTGCTCTGCGTTTATTTATCAGAACATGCAATTTTAGAAAAAATAGGAAGTGCATTATTAGAAGATGACACTTCTCTATATATAATTGGTGGAGACTTCAATTACTTAGGGATTTCAAAGGTACATAGGACCACAGCCCCAACATCATATGCAGTACCTGCAACACACATGGCACATTTTACATGGGCAATGGGGCCCACAGACACCTGGAGACTGTATATCCTGAGAACCGGCAATACTTGTCCTACTAGGAGTATAGTATATATAGACTTGCCTATATATTCATCCAAAATTGAGAGGTACAAGCCATTGAAAAGGCAGACTTTCATGCAAGACAGATCTCAGACTTATTGTCAAAATGGGTTACCACCCATAAAGCTGGGACTCAACTGAAAATTCAATGCATGTGAATTAAAAGACCCTGCAGTTATCAGGGAGATAAAAATTGATACGGATATGTATTTTAAAGAAAATGTAGGATCTGTCGACTTCTGTTGAATACTATGGGAGGTATACAAAATGGTATGAAGACACAAAGCGAAGCCTATAATAGCCCAAAAGAAAGAACAGAAACTAGAGGGAATAATGAAAATAGAAGCAAACTTTTCAACATTAGGACAGATGGTGCCTACTAAGTCATCTCTAGAGATACAAAGGGAGATACATTTATTTGTAAAAGAATACACTGATAAGATGCAAAATGCATTTAGGCAAAAAATATTGATGACAAAGCACAAACCAAGTGAAGTAGGGACTAGGTCGGGACGTCTTCTGACCTGGCTTGGCAAAAAAGAGGAAGAAGCCAAATAAGTGCACACAGATGGGTAACACACAACAAACCTTTGAACAATATTATAGCAAATTCTATGAAGCTGGGAACCTGGTGGAGGAGAGTGAGATAAAACTTTTCCTAGAGGGAATGAATATGCCAGCATTAATCAGTGAAGACTGAGATGATCTGAAAAAATAAGTCACAATAGAAGAGGTGACGGAGGTAAATAAACAAAATAAGGTATACAAAGTCCCCGATCCCAATGGGATACCAATGAAAGTATATAAAAGACTGTCTTTGAATATGTATCAGGAAGCTAGAGACAGGAAGGCACTACCCCTGACCTCAGGCACATATTATGGAAATATAAGGGAAACAAAAAAACAAATGCTCTTCCTGCTGACCAACCTCACTGCTTGATGTAGAGACCAAGACTTTGGCAACAATTCCCACCTCAAGACTGCAGGGGTTGATTACTTCACTTCGATATAAAGATCAAGTGGGCTTTATCCTAGAAGGTTATATAATTGGTTAGTTTACATACACACAGGCCATTCTGTCATTAGATGCCAAAAAGTCTTTCAAAGTGGCACATATGCCATTTCTATTTGTGTCACTCCTAAGGTTTGGCTCTGGACAATTATTTTGCAGCTTGGTGGCCCTCCTATACAGTAGCACTGTGGCAGTGGTTAAAGTAAATAAAGGAACATCAAAACAGCTTATCCCTGAAGTCAGGAACTAAACAGGAGTGCCCACTTTGCCCACCCCTTTGATATAAGCATAGAACCCCTGGTTAGCTGGGAGAAAGCACAGCAACACATTAGATGTGGGGAGGATGCAAGTTTGGCAGGAGAAAAATTCTCACTATATGTGGAGGATATCCCACTTTATGTAATGTACCTGGCAAGCATGATCCGTAAGATATTCCAAATGCTCTGGAAATATTGAGTTTACTCAGGTTTCAAAATAAACTAGGGAAAGTTTATCATGTTCAAGATTGTTGGCTGGACTCTAGATCATGAGCTGCCTCCAGGTATTGAGATATCCACAGAGGGCTTTAAATACCATGGGAACTTTTGTAAAACTAAAAAGTGAATTATTTCTGTCTGTGAACTTAGAGAATATCCTAAGAGAGTTACTGTAAATGTAGCCCATAGGAAGGTCTGTCCGCTTACTGTAGCTAGCCGAGCAGCGATATTTAAAATGGTCCCTTTATCAGAGCTCCTAAATAGCCTGCAGACACACCATATCCAATGCCAGATTTCACAGAATAGATAGAGAATGGAGGAATCTGCTAAGAGAAGAAGGCACTCCAAAAACAACTCTGAAGGTCCTACCCCGAAATCCCTTTAATGGCGTGATATTAGAGCATAGTACAGGGCGACACAACTAATTAATATTATTAATTGGGTGTACTTCTCAAGGGGCGACCTGGCATTTCAACTGGAAAAGTTGAACTTTTCCAGTTAAACCTACGTTATGTCATTACCTGTATGGTAGCAAGAGGAAAGCACATACAAAATTAAAAAAAAAACACCTTTTGGGAAAGGTACAATGCTCAAGGAAGTCACTGATTTAAAGATATTTAAGGCATGGGATAATATTGGTATATCAAAAGTGCAAGATCTTCTTTAGGAAGACACAATTAGACCCTTTCCAAGCTTACATCAAGCGTTCAGTGTAGCACATAGTCAATTATTTGAAATCATGCAGCTAACACATGCACTATAAGCAGAACTTTTGGTGTGGTTAAAAAACTCCAGATTATGCCTGCTTCGAATATAAAGTGCTCCTTAAGGGTTGTGCAAAAGGGTATTCTTTTGCATACATAAAATCCTTATTAATAATGTGCCAGGCAAACTAGCAAACCTCAGGACAAGTTGGGAAGAGGAACTAGGGATACTGGAGGATATTAACTGGGAGGCGGCACTAATGCACCCAAGGGAGGTCACAATAAAGATAATACTAAGGCTGATACAATTGAAAACCCTGCACCGCATAAATCACGCTAGGGACCCACTTTATAAAATGGGATGAGACTCCACCCCAATAATAAATATTAATTAGGTCTGTTATCTTGCGACCCCTCCAAATGGACACATTAGTACTTAGTTGCATTGCAAAATGATAGGCAGGTAGCTAAACGTTTGTGTGCAGATGGAACCTACTATTTCCGAACTGTTTATGCTTTCATCATGCCCTTAATCTTTTTCTCAAAGGTCAGGATATCCATGCTTGACTGAAATCATACGTAAATGTCGAGTTGGTTGTAAAGCTCAAATTTAACATTCTTTTAATTTCTCTTGAGATTGAGATATATCATTAAATTTCAAATAGTAAAGTGCAAAGTTAATATAGTCAATACAATTGGTGTTGAAAAGTACAGACTTTATTTTCTGTGTACAATGAGAACTAGCGAATTGCTTGATAGCTTCCCATAAGTCTCAAACAAGTTGGGTCAATCATTCTTTGAGCTGAGGGTTTTCATCAATTCAGTTATTCTACTCCCCAAAATATAAGGCAAGTAGTAGTAATGTGATGGTGACATGAGCAATTAATTAACAAATCAACTTGTCGGTAGTGTGTCATAGGGGCCATGCAATTGTATTTGAGCATCTGCAAAACCTCTCAGTGGTGTACAATAGGCTTGGGCAGAACTCGTGGAGAGACTACAAGGACTTACGTAGTGTTACAGGAGAAAACTGCGAGATTCTGCATAGTTCCGTGAGTGGACAGAATCGGGCACGTCATGCTGCTTGTGCTTATTCTTAGTGCCAGGAGCTTCTTCTGCACTGTAAAATCAGCCTGAACACCAGCATGCAGCACACCAGAAGGCACTGCTTCTCTCTGCTGCTCCAATACATTTTCTACTCAAGCAGCAGCTTTCTCAACGTGAACGGTCATGACCTGCTGTGACCACTCACATTGAGAAATCTCTCTGGGATGCATTATAGTGCCTAAAAGTCACACTAGGGTTTAGAACCTCTAGCGTTTGCTTGCCAACTTAACATTGGTGAGCCAAGCACACAAGAAAAAAATCAACCACATGGCAGTTGGGGGAGCTTGGGTGGAACTCCATGCTCCATGCACCCACCCCTAGTTTACATCATTGTGGGCTTATAATTCCATGGCCCTACAGTGGTATTCTTTCATTCCTCTGAGGGTCAAGTTAAAAAACTCATAGCCTGTGGCATTCCTCAGGACTTCATCATACCACACTAATTATTCTGGTTATTACACAAAACCAATATTTATTTATTCTGTGTCAGTTAAGATAAATGTTGCCCAATAGCATTATTTGGGAGATGAGTAATACTAAGCCCATATTCACAAATTATTACTGCAGTGCAAAGGACACATTATGTGTTAATTAATAGAGTGTATCTCAGAAGAAAACATTGTCTGTTATCTTACAGAATTCATATTATGGTGACTTGACAGAGGAAGGCAATTCTGATAAAAGTCACAAGACCTAATCAATGTCATTTTACTTCAATGTGTTGACTTGGTAAATACATTTTGTTTTTAACTACTACTAATTTAAAGCAGCATGGCAGAGGCACAGATAGAAATATGCTGTTTATTTATCATTACTGAGAGTGGGCTGATGTAATGCCTCGAGTGGATCATAATACCTCCCTTCACCCGTAACAATAGAAGTAAATGTCATACTACAAAAGAAGAACAAAGTATGCATAAGGGTAGAATTAATTTGCAGCACAAAAGGCATTTAATATGATAAATTTTGGAGCAGTATTATTTCACTTTTATGTCATTTTTAGGCCGAGCTTACCAGACAGCACAAGCTGTCTCGTTGCAAAAAATAGTACTGGCTTACCAAGAGCTTACAGGGGCTTGGAGGGTACCTTTGCTTACCGTTGGTTGGTTAGTGTTAGAAATTTGAGTTTTTGTTTGGCTAAGGTATGCACCTAAGCCAGGTAGAACCCACCACTTTAATCAGGGTGAGTAAGTTACACGCCAAACATAGCTTGTGCTCACCCCCAGTAGCTTGGCACAGGGCAGTGAGGCCTATTGCCAGAGGCCATGTGTAAAGCGTTTGCATAGCACACTCACACCAGTAACACAATAAATAAAACCACAATAGAGACTTCTAAAAAAGTAAGTCTTATATTGTAAGCCCTAAGCGATATACATCATAAATTCTGGGTGTATTATGTAGCTACTGAAATAGCATTCGTTCTTTTAGACTTTAGAAGAACTCAAAAAACCCTGAATTAGAACCACTGAGTGTATTATACCAATACCGACATAGCAACTGGGGTCCCGATCAGGATAGAAACCATATCTTTAGTAGTTCACTGGATCATCAACTGCAGTAAAAGGTACATAGGTCACTAAAGCAATGTGACCTGGCTCAGAGACCAGAAGCCTAAAACATTAGTTATATTTGCATGATTCTCACAGAACACTAATATAGAATGACTAGGGCATGCAATGTAGCAAATTAGGTAGTAAAAACATGTGAATTGTCAGCAACAATAGGCATGGCATGCTTGTTTGCCTATTAAATGTTATAAGGTGATTAGACCAGAACCAAAGATTGCAGGAATACCTGCACCTCCACTATATGTAGCGTAGTAAACTTCCAGTACTCTGTTTGTGGAAAGTTCTTTGTGGAGGGGAGCCTCGTTGAGGACATCTCCCACAGTGCCACCAGTGTCCCCCCAGGTACATGCCAAAAAGGGGTGGGGGGGCACTTGCAGTGGGATGTGGCAGATAGGCTTCCCTGGGTCTCCCCACATGCAGAATGGCTGGACGGCAGCAGCCCGCAAGCACACTGAGCAGTGGCCCAGACTCCTCTGTTGTACAGGACAGCATGGCCCCCAAGAAGCACAGTGCAGGACAGCTGTGCGACTCCCCCTGGGGCCCAACCTCAGGAATATGTCCCCAGTTGTGGATGCCTCCAAGCGGCATCAAGCACGGCTCCAGCAAGCAACAGTGTGAGCGTACAGCCCTCGGGAGGCTCACTGTTCAGTGGTCTGCACTCTCGGGTCTCAGGGCCTCAATGGTCTGCTTTCCTCCCAGCCGCTCTCTGCCCTCACAAGCAGGGGGTGGTGTCAAGGATGATGTTGTGTCTCCAGGCAGGGAGGTGAAGGAGGGTCTCATCCAGCGCTGCTCACAGGGCATCTTTATATCTGTTGGACATGCATTGACCTTAGGGCATGCAAATCGAAGTGCTTCTTAGGTGCTAATTGTAGATGACTGGAGTGGCCTTACAAAGCAGCTTTCTCCCTAAGCTGACTGGGAAAGAGGAATAACGAGAATCAAACCCCCACAGCTCCACTGTGCTAGGAGTAGTGAAAGTGCTCACCACACGCAGAGTTATGAAGTGCCCACCTTGCGCTGGTTGAATAAACAAAGCACCATGCACAGTGCTCCCCATGCACTGGTTGTTAAGAGCACAGGGCAGGCCACCAACCCTGAGAGACTCATGGGAGGCAAGTCAATTAGCCCAAGGAGGGCACTGGCCACAAAGCAGGGCGCATCAGCCAGGCAGGCCCGTACACAACAAGGCAAGTAGCTCAAAGGGCTGTTTCGCCTGGTTCCACCCCAGTGCCTAGGGACCCCAAAGTCAGGGAGCAGGTGGCAGCAGGGCAACAAATGAAGAGCAGTCCTGATGAGTCCTTTTGCAGCTCAGCAGTCCTTCTGACAGAGGTTCAGTCCCAGTTCCCTTAAATGCTCTCCAAACATAAGGCTACATCCCCTGTACTTATAATCAAAATGTTTTTGATCTAACAGGCACTTCAAAAAAACATTAAAGTGCACAACACCCCCTTTCAACCTCAGCCCTGGTTCCAAACATTAGTAGGGGATAAACAAGCCATTTGTGTGAGGGCAGGACACAGCCTGTACAAATGTAAGAGCACCTGCCTCCCTCTCTCCCAGCCCAGGAAGACCACTTAGTATGTAGATGTACTCCAGTCACACCTCCACGTTCCCTGTGTGATGGCTGTCTGGAAAATATGAACAAAGGGCAGCTACCACTGTACCCTAGACATGGACTGGAGGCAGGCTGCAAAGCATAAGCGTCATAAGCACAGGGAAATGGCCACTTTCTAAAAGTGGCATTTCCACAATAGTAATGAAAGTCCACCTACACCAATAAGCAGGGCTTCTCACTACCATTCCAAACATACTGAACATTCCCATGCTACTCCTCACAGATTAGACAATACCACTTACACACCTGTATAAGGGAATTCTCAATGCAAACTTATCAGAGGAGCAGCACTCACTGTAGTGCAAAACGAAAAGCTGCTTGTCACTACTAGGCCATGTAACACATACAAATATATGTCCTACCTTTTACATACACAGCACCCTGTCCATGGAGCTAGCTAGGGCCTACCTTAGGGAAAGCTTAGATGTAGTAAAAAGAGGGTTTAGGCCTTGGCAAGTAGTTTCACTTGCCATGTCAATGTGGCAGTAAACTGTGCATGCAGGCCCTTCAGTGGAAAGCCTGAGACAAGTTTGAAAGGCTACTTCTGTGGGTGATGCAATCTGCACTGCAGGCTCACTAGTAGCATTTAAATTAGGGGCCCCAGGTGTATGGTATACCATTTTACAAGGGACTTGGAGGTAAATTAAATAAGCCAAACAAGTTGAATCCAATTACACCAAGTTTTAGGGGCAAGAGCACATGCATTTTAGCACAGATTAGCAGTAGTAAAGTGCTCAGAGTTCTAAAGCCGGCAAAAAGAGGGTCAGGAAAATAGGAGGAGAAAGGAACACAGTTTGGGGATAACCCTGCAGAAATGGACCATTTCCAACAGTTGGCTTTAGTGTCACTCTCATTTGAATCCTTCTTCTTTTGGTGAATTTCCTTGTTCATATTGTGTTGTCCCTCCCCTTGAGCATAGTCTCTTCACCAATCTTCAACTGGCTGACTTTTGTACTCCCACTGTTCATCTTTAGGGACTACTTTTTACTTTTTGATTAAGCACTCCATCAGAGTGCATGTGTTTTTTTTCTTGTGTATTTTGCTCTACTATAGTAACGAACTGGAATGCAACCTTTGTACTGTAGTTATGAATTTGCAAAAGTCTGTTTATTAGGACTGTTGCTCAAATTGCATGGAGGCTTATCATGCAGAGCAGAACACTAGTTTTGTTGCATTTTGAGGTGTTTATGGTTCATACAAATAACTCAGAATATCTCGGAGTTAATGCATGAACATTAGACAGAACAAGTCGGGAACAGAGCGAGGTAGGCTCTTCTCACTGTTTCCAACTCGAACTGTCTGCATTTCATGTATTAACTCTGAGCAATTCTGAGTTAAGTGCATGAACTTTACGCACCTCACTGGCAAAAAACAGGCTCTCTGCACTCAACTGTTCCTGATGCAGCTTCCTGTGTTATTGTGATATGTACTCTCATTTGTTAAAGGATTCACAACATTTGTAATTGCATCTGTTTCATTAAGTATGAGTTCATGAGCATTGCATTTGGCATGCAATTTATAATTTGCATGGTTGTTGCAAGAGTTATGGATTGTGTTCCTAACAAAAATGTGCAAATATCAGTGGTTTTTCAGTTTCAATTGGTGATTTAACTGCACTTTTTATGTGAATTTCAGAGGTCATTAGCTGTTTTTAAACGTAGATTGAGGTCTTAATCTAAACCTCACTAAAACATCTCTGTAACCTTTGTTTTTATGTGAATTTCTATGCTTTTTTAAAATTCTATTTCCTAACTGTAACACCCCTGTAAGCTTTGTTTTTTTTCTGTGATTTACTACTTTAAAAAAAAAATTAATTAACATAAGTTAATCCAACTGCCGCTGCATATGGCCTTTGGCCGTGCGAGGTGGGGAGATGACCACAATGCCTGGTCTGCGCCCAGACCCCGTGACCAACCCCAGATTGCAGTTAACCCCTGCTGTGGATCTGTCAGTGTTTGTGCGATTGTTGGATGGGTGTCGACTGGGGCGTGAGTGGCTGTGTAGGTCTGTGACTGGGTGTGGGAGTTGTGTGGGTCTGTGATTGGGTGTGTGAGTGCATGTATGAGTGGCTTTGTGGGTCTGTGAGTGGGTGTCCAAGCATTTTGTAGATCTGTGAGTTGGTGTGTGAGTGACTATGTGGGTCTGCGAGGGGTATATTTTTTTAATTTGGTTTGAATTCACAGATCCATTGCGGATTCACACAGGGTGCCATGCTGAGCACTGCAGAGAATTTGCAGATCCTCATGCACTTAATAAAAAACATTTCTGGGCAATTCTTGCCCATCAGGTGTCCCTCACACACCCCTCCATCAGCCCTATGGGGTCAGAATGCCTCTATCCTGACCCCTTAAATTTTTCTGTTTATTTCCTCCTCTCCGCACAGAGCAGATGATGTCATAGATAATTTCATGAGTGACGTAATATGTGAAGTAATTAGCAGTGCATGACAAGGGTGCAAGTTACTTTAGGGCACAAGTTATAGTTACTTCAGATAACTATAACTGGTGGTTTTGCTCATTTAAATTGTTATCTTAGACTCACATTATCACCTAAATATAACATCCTTTTAACTTTTGTATTGTTCAGTGAATTTCTAAGTTTTGTTTTATTATAAAGTAAGATATTATTACAATTACTAAGTATAACGCCACTTTAATCTTTGATTTTTCTGTGAATTTCTATAGAGTTTTAACATAAAGTAAGATGTCCATTGCTATGCACCCATGGTTTTGGGCACCCAACACTCCGCAGGTGCCCTATTCCCAGCACCCCCAGCAGTACAGGTGTTTACTCAACACCCCGTGGGCACACCCATATGACTATTATGCAACAAGAGTGTCATTTTAAGCCAGAGAGACCTTATGACTTTCTGAAAGGGCTAGAACACCACAATATAAAATGTGGCCCTATTGGCTTTATCAAGGGGTCAGCACTTCAGTATATATCGAGCAGACCTATTGCTTTTGTCAAAAATCACCAATAATAATAATCAAACATACATTATAGATATTCACATAATGCAATGTTTAATAAAAGTGATTGTCATAAAATATTTTTGTTAGGCGCTTACTAAAAAAAATGCATATATCTGAGTCTTTTTTAATATTTTTCAGGGCACAAAATACAACTCACCAAAAGGGGTCCCTTCACTCTATCTGAAGTACATACACCTCCAGCTTGGAGTTCTTTAAATAAAATTGGTAAACTCCATTGGGGTCATGGATTCGATGATCCAGGAGGCTTTTTGTTCTTGGTGATGTCCCCTGCCTCTTCTAGGAACAATACCAGGATGAAATAAATATAACATTAAAAAAGCCCTAGGGAAGTGCAGAGTGCTTTTGCCAGACCAGTGAATAATAAATGAGCTCCTCTTGTGGCTCATCTTTTATTATTTTTTACACTTTCTTTTTTTGTTTTATGGTCCCCAGTGTCTGCCCGGAGCACTCACAGCCTTGCCAATAGTTATGGGCTGCAGGGGAGCCTCATAGCCCCCGTGATTCATGCCGGATCCCCAGCAACCATCAATTGTGTTTCTGGAGGTAGCAGGTTCTTTCACTTGCTCCCACCCGCGGACGAAAGCAGCATTTTCTCTGTCCTACTGGACGGGAGCTAAGTTGTGTTCCCTGCATGGGAGAGTGTGGGCAGGAAATAAAGTTTTTATTCCCTGCCCAGGGTCCCAGGAGATGGGATTCCAGGGACACTGCACCGGTATCTGGCCCCTGGGGAGGGAGTCCTTGGAGCTGATCTCTGGCCAGGAAGGAAGGCCAAATGCCCCTATTCCAAAAAAACAGACATGGACCCTCGGGATGGAGACCAGAGGGCCTAAAATGGCTCATCCCATGGGGCCACATGCCTCTTAACAAAGTGGTTAATGGTGTCCCCAGGGGATGAGGTGCATATGTCTTAAAAAATGCTCAGAGAGGGGGCTGCATGCCCTCCTCTTCTATAAATATGAAAATGAATAACTATGAATATGCCATCTCCCCAGCTCTGGCCCACCCTGGGAGGAGGGGGAGGAGGGTTAAAATGAGTGGGACCCAGCTTTTTCTATGGCGGCACAAATCCTTTGCGGACCAGCAAGAATTAAAAAAATAAATTTTTGGCCCCAGTGAAGTCCCATTGGGATTCCTCCACCAGGTTTGAGAGGGCAGGGTATCCGTACCTTGCCCGTTATAAGTTTTTTAATTTTTTTAACAGGACAAGTGACTGAGTCCACAAGTTCTTAAATAGCTCCCGCTGCATCTTTTTTCATGTGGTGGCAGCCGATCCACCAAATAATCTGCTGGATCTGCCCATCCTCCACAACATGATATATACACACATTTTGAACCTTAATTTGTCAAAAACTATTGATTGCATTTACACCAAATCACAAAGAAAACATGTTTTCTGAACCAAAATCTTACTTTGTTCTAAATTTGGTGTCATTCTCTTAGCAGTTTTTGTAGTATCACTAGTCAATTTTCCTATGGACATCTGAATGGGTAAAATACATTTTGGGACTCCCCCCCCCCCCCCCCTTTTTTATCTCCCTCCATCCCACTTGACAGATCACCCCAAATCTTTCCAAGAAGGTGGACAAGGCTTTTTTGGGAAATTTTCATGAAGATTCATCAAATAACGCCAAAGTTATTAGCAAACCAAAAAATGCTTTGTCTTCCTATGTGAGCGTGGTCCTAACCATAACTACACAGTGGCAACCACCACTGTGTAATACATGGGTGTGCATATGAACATCTATCTGTCTATATACTAAAAAAGCAAAAGGTTACCAGGACATTATAGTAAGGTCCAGATTTTACACCCGCACAACCATAGAAATTAATCTGTTACAGTCATTTTAAGTAGATGTAACTTGTGTCCTAAGGTAAATGTAACTCACACCCTCACCATACACAGTTTATCATCAATATTTTTACTGCAAATGTTACAGTGATATTATCAATGATGTCATAGAACATGTCATGAGTAATGTAATATCCGGGGTAATTAGCAGTGCATGGTGAGAGCGCTAATCCAACCACAGCTGCGCATGGCCTTTTGCCAACCCTCTATAACTACATAATCCTTTGCCGCGCAAAGCATTTGGCTGTGCGTGGCTGGGGTTGACGGCAGGGCCTGGCCTGTGGCCTGGACCCTGCAGCAACCCCTATAACCAGCCAACCCTGAGCCTTGCATTGCCTTTGGCTGTGCACAGTGGGGATGGCCACGTGAGGTTGGCCCTGTGACCAGCTCCCATAACCACCCAACCCCAGGCCGTGCATGGCAAAGGGCTGTGCACAGCAGGGGTTGGCTGCAGGGCCTGTCTCTCTGGGTGTCCGAATAAGTGTGAGAGGGTGTCTCTGGGTGTGACAGTGGATGTGACAGTGTCTGTCTGGGTATGAGAGTGGGTGTGATAGGGTCTATGTGGGTGAGAGCGTATCTGTCTGGGTCTGAGAGTAGGTGTGAGTCAGAGTCCCTGGGTGTGACAGTGTCTCTGTGAGTGGGTGTGTGAGTGTCTGTGTGAGTGTCTGTGTGAGTCTCTGAGGGGTGTGTCAGAGTCTGAATGGGTCTGTGAATGGGTGCATGAATGTCTGAGTGGGTCTGTGAGTGGGTGCATGAGTGTTTAAGTGGGTCTGTGAATGGGTGTGTGTCTCTGAGTGGGTCTGTGAGTAAGTGTGTGAGTGGGTGTGTGTGTGTCTGAGTAGGTCTGTGTGTTGGTACATAAGTACATGAGTCTCTGCATCTATGAGTGAGTGCATATGTTTGAGTGAGTCTGTGAGTGAGTGCATGAGTCTCTGAGTGGATGCGTTAGGCTGAGTGGGTGCATGAATGTCTGAGAGGGTGTGTGATTGGGTCCATGAATGTCTCAGTGGATCTGTGAGTGGGTGCATGAGTGGCTGCTTGGGTGTCTGAGTGCAATCTGTGAGTGGGTGTGTCGGTGGGTGTGTCAGTAGCTCTGAGTGACTCAGCCACAAAAGAACCTCACCTCCCCTTTTATCCAACAAGAGTCCATCGTTTTGCACAAAATATCTACCCAAGTGGAGTTCTTTCTGCCTCCTTGGCTTAATGTTCAGTATGTATTCTACACTACAGCTGCGTAATGGAGCACAAGGAAATGTCAACAGTGACCTTGTGTGCATTTTGATAATACGATTGTGCTTGGTGCAGCTTTATCTAGAAATATGTGATAACATGAATCATCGTATAGACAGGCCAGTGAGACTACAAAGATGTAAATCTCCACCAAACCATGGTCCTTTCTCCTCACTATATGACATAAGGGGTTTGTTGTTTTGTGGAGCTGTCCTCATATTCGTTGGCATCAAGAATGTGCCACCAAAATCCATGGCAAATGCACTGGGAGTCCTTTGGTAAGCTGTCCATCATCCTGGCAAAATGCGGGAAGACCTTTGTTTACTACTAAGGTGGACGGTGCGAGGCCAAGTGGGCAGAGCTTCCAGGTGATTTGTACATTTGCATACTTGTAGCAATTTAAAGAAAGAACCATAAACTCTGCTCTCACCAGGAGAGGAGAAGAAACAAATGGAGAAAGGAGGCCACGCGCCCCCCCTCCCTAGGCTGATTTTGGCCCAGAGACCCCCATCTCCCGGGGCCCGACCATGTCTTCTGGGTGCCACCCAGGGAACTTCTTGGTGTGCACTGGGACTGCGAGGGGGAGCCTCAAGGCCCCCGCGGTTCCAGCCAGCACCCCCGCTCCAGCGGGAGCTGACATTGCAGCTCCCTGTGTACAAGAGCAATAGTTTCATCTCTTTCCCTGCCAACATCTCCACAGTCAGGGAGACAGATGAAACCTCTGCTACCAGCAGGCATGAGCATTTTGACAGCTCTCGCCGGCTAGAAGTGGAGGGTTTGCACTGTCAGAGCAAAAATCTATGTCCCAGGGGTGGTCCCAAGGTCCATGTATGGCTTCACAAGAAGGGCCACGCTGTCCCCCTACAAAGTTTGACTTAGCCCTGGGTGGTGGTTGTCCACAGGGCTGGGGGTCTGCAACGGACCCCCTTCATCAGGTTATTTCATCCCCCAGGAGCAGAGTTTGTCCCAAGTCCAGTAGTGGTCTGATTTAGGAGGGGTCAGTGACCCAGTACTTATACCCAAAGGTGCCTTTGATGTGGGGGATAACTTCAAAGGATCTCTCTAAAGTGCATGGGTCCCCTTTCAGCCCAACCCTCGCTCCAGACTATCAGCAGGCAGTAATCAGCCCTTTGTGTGGGCTCAGGCCATTACCCTTTGAAGTGTATGTGTGAGCCCTTCCCAACCTCCTCCCTAGGAAGACCTGGGTATCCTGTGTTGTGCGTTTTGGAAGGGAATGCACACATATAGCTGTCACCTAGGACAGATGACTATTGGAGACAGGCTGTGAGGCACACAGGGCAGTGAAGGCAGAGAAATGCCCACTTTCTAAAAGTGACATTTCCAAAATAGTAATTTTAAATCTGACTTTAGTAGCAAAGAGGATTTATCATTACCATTCCAGTGATAATAAACGTGATCTAGCTACTCCTCTCTGATCAAGAATTACAGCTTAAAAGTATATTCAGGAATTCCCAATGCTGGCCTCTGAGAGGAGCAGGCACCAAATTAATAAAAAATGACTTTGGGATCTTTTTGGTACCACAACATGTAAAACTTAAAAGTACATGCCCTGCCTCTTACTTACACGGCACCCGGCCCTGTGGGCTACCTAGAGTCTACCTTAGGGGTGACTTCTATGTAAGAAAAGGGGAGTTTAAGGCTTGGCAAGAGGTTTTAAGTGCCAAATCGAAGTGGCAGTGAAACTGCACTCACAGGCTGTGCAGTGGCAGGCCTGAGACATGTTTACAGGGCTACTCAAGTGGGTGGCACAGTCAGTGCTGCAGGTCCACTACTAGCATTTAATTCACAGGCCCTGGGTATATGGTATACCACTTTACAAGGGACTTCGAAGTTAATTAAATATGATAATTATGGATACACCAAAGCTACCATGGTTCGGGGAGAAGCACATGCACTTCAGCACTGGTTAGCAGTGGTAAATTGCTCAGAGTTCTAGGACTAACAAAAAGATACAGCTAAAAACTGGAGGTGAGAGGCAAAAAATCGTCTTGGGTAAGACCACCCTAAGTATGCCAGGTCTAACACCTAATAGCTTTAGGTTGAATTTCATAACCGCTGTGGGCCAGATGTATGTATCCATTTTCTGGTTGCAAACCCAGTAATTTGCAAAATCACAGAGGGTTTTCAACTGCAAAATTAGGTTTGGCCACGTACAAAAAACTCTTGTGAGTTAGAAAATACTTTCTAGTTCTCAAAATGGGTTTTGCAACTCATTGTAAATCTCAATTAGGAGACGGTGTGAAAGGGGCACCCCTTCTACTTTCATTGACCACTGCAAGATGGCTGGCCTCCTCCCCAATGTGGTCCCAAACAGGAAAAATAATTTTAAAGCAGTTTCTTTAAAGACCATGATCTTCTGTAAGAAATTAACATTTCCTATAAGTGAATGTCGGAACAGTGATTTGTCTTCCCTTGCGTTTGTAGCAAATCACAGTGAGCTTCAAATAATGACCTACCTAATTAATTGGTATGCTTGTTGTTATGTAACTCCCTGTGAATAGGCATTTTGCAGTGGTTTGCAAACCGAGAAGGAGGTCTCAAAACGTTGTTGCACAATTTGTATATGTGGCCTTATATCCAGGGCCACTAGAATTATGCTATTTGCCACATAGCACACCATCTGCTGCATAATCTGCAGATTTTAATAAAAAATTTATTCTACCTTAAATGGATCGAAAGTTACTGAAAACGTTGCAATGTGCTCTCGTGCAGTGGAAGGACAGTCGCAAAGGTTAACTGGTCATCTTTCAATAGCTTATATCTATTTTTGAATGTTAAACTGGTATTAATGAGGTGGATCTTTGCCCAGACAGTATTACCATGTGTATAATTTTAAAAAATAATTATGTAATCCTGTCAAAAAATTTGCGTATTATGCTGCATAATTTACCTTTTCTTGCTGCATAGTTAGTAAACTGTGCCACGCAATTTGGTACACCCCTGCTACATAATTCCAATGGCCCTGCCTACATCCCTAGCTCATTCTTGTAGTAACCCATGCTGACTAAACCCTATAGATAGATTTTAATTGATATGACGTTAAGCAGGATAGAAGGTTTTCAAGTGATGTCCTAATAGCAATGGTGTGAGCCCAAAGAAGGTATGATAGTTAAGTGGGTCCATGAACACTTCCTGGTTCTTCCGCGTCTTCCCAAATGGGTCCCATTTTCAAATAAGTTTCTCTTGATTAAATGAACACAGGCTGCTTTAAAACAAATGTTTTTTTATATTCGAATAGAAATATAGGGCCATGGGTATGCAGGTCCCTGTCCAACTACTATCTGTATCTTGGTCATAAATGGTGACTAGCTAATTAATATCTATCAGGCAGGTCATTTTGTGACCCTCTGTGAATGGCAATTATGTGTGTGGAGCCTATTAGTATACAGGAATCTCAAAAAATGATAGGAAGATGGAAAATGTGAGTGCACAATATGCACCCACTGTTGGCAAACTACCTGTTCGTGTATCTGGCCCTATTTACCTTACATCATACTTAAACCAATCTAGGATCCTTGAACAATATGAAGAACTTTTACTGGTAGTGTGTGCTACATGAATGTTGGTAGAATTGGAGTAACTCTAGTGATGTCCTAACCAGCATCCTGAGAGCCAATTGATGATGTGATTGTTCAGTGGGTTCATGACCACTGCCTTCTTCCCATGCCATGATATCACCGGAAACATAGCATGTAACTTACAGGACCTGGGTGCATGTGGTACCAATTATTAGGGACTTATAAGTTAATCAAATGTACTAATTATCAATAGACCAATTTTACCATGTTTAGGAGGGAGAGCACAAGCACTTTACCACTGGTTAGCAGGAGTGCACAGAGTTCTAAAAGCCAACAAAAACTGGTTCAGCAAGGGGAGACAAAAATATGTGGTATGACCACGTAGAGAGGGCCCGTTCCAGCATTCGTCAGCTTCAATCATTTTCAATATCTACAGTTAAAAACGATTGATTTTGGCAAGGAGGTGTTTTGATGTTGTTACTTTTCCCTCCAACCTAACAGCTTCTTAAGCAGACACTAAACACCATTCATCATAGCCACTAGGAGTCACCTTTTCTTTGGGCAGTCAAGAAGGAAACTGGAGAGGTCTTGACAACATCCAGTTGTTGACACATTGCAACATCAATGACTCCAAAGGTTTGTTTGTGCCAGTGATCCTTCTCTGTGCATGTCACAATAATTGCAACAACTTCCCCTGGAAAACACTGACTAAACGAAGAGCTTCATGTTTCAATATAAAAATACCCCAGTGCTCTCTTTGCAGGCCCACATGTTTCTGGGATGCACTTAAGTTAAGAGAATATTTGGATTCCCTAATGCACATTTTGCTTCTTAGCCAGTTTACCTAACACCAAGCAATGGTGGATATCTGATTAGTTGTCCACTGCACCTGTCCTAAGCTTTGGTTAGCCAATTAGTTACAACTTCAGACTCTTCCTTGGATTATTATTGTACTTTCCATCCTTCCTTCTTGCCTTCAATAAAATGCTTGAGCACCCCGAATTGAAGCATTATGCTGAGGAGGAGCAATGTGATATTCATTAAGGTGGAATGGAGGTACTGACTTGGTTGTTTCAACCCAGGTAATATTTTGCCAATTGATAACAATGAGTCAACGTCTTTATTTCCTCATAGAGCAAAGAAGTGATTAGGGAAGCGTTAGTTCTTGCAAATTGCCCTTCTTCTTTTTCTGACCGTATTGATTCACCCTTGTTTATTATTAAATATAGACTTCAGGAAAGGTGTAATGAAGGAAAGTTTTATCACATGGGATTATTAGTGGAAACCAAACCTTGCAAAGATCAGAAAATTATGTGTGTCTTATCCCAATTGAATCTGTGGAAAAAAGGAATAACCAGCGGTCTTTGAAAGAGGATGAAAAATAATATGAATGACAGGCTGGACTGTGTCTATATGGTGGTGATGCTGAAGACATGATCCTTGCCTGCACAATAATTAATTGAAGTTAATCTCAAACAATTGTGAGAGAGAAAAGACAACTCTGAGATACGCTGGTAAGTCTTGTCAATTAAAAATAGAATAATAAAGGAATCTGATTGGATGACGTAAATTGCATTTCCTTGGTACTGTGCGAGTCCATAGACTCGAGGAATATTATTGACTGGCCAAAACTGAAAAGCATGTGGTGAGATATGAAGGAAAGAGGACAATCCCTGGCCCCGGGGAGGGTGTGTGGGGAATTTAGAGGCAAAAGTACCGTCTGAAAAGTGCTTATAAAGCGTCCCTGTGACTGTGAATCCTTGAAAATATGTAACAGTGCAATTGTGAATGACTAAATCCTGTATACCATGAGTCCTGTGGACATGTGGGCTTGGGCTTGCGAGTAGGGCACTTCTGGTGTGGGTGGGTCCAGCCTAAGATTATCTGACAAGGATTGCACCAAGCGTTAGTTTGCATATCGTACTGCTCGTTCGTGGGAATCGGGAATGATACAGGGCGTGGCCATAGGTCCAACAATGGGTCCAGAATCTGCTGCACATGGTCGAAGGCCATCACATCTAGGTTGCGAAGGATGCGGGATGGTTCATGACCTTACTATACAGGCAATGCATTGCGTCCTGAGGTCACTGTGCACTGGCAAAGCCTGTGTGCTGCTGATTCAGTGGTTGTGACCCGGGCGCCTGCCCTGCGCTGGAAGATTGCTGCACATTGTCAAGGTCAGTGGGCATTTGGGCTCCTGCATGGGAAAGGAAGTTGACGACTCTCCAGGGTATGTGCCCAGAGTCTGCAGCACGCGAGCAAAGGGTGTGAGCAGGAGTGTTTAGGGGGGAACAGAGGCTGGCACAATGATTAAGAAACGTGCCCAAAGCCGATGCAATGTGCAGCTGGTATGGTTGGAAAAGGGAAAAGCTTTGGCGAAGAAACTGGCCACAACGTACGCATGTGGGTTTCCGGAATGTTTTATTCAACAGGCCTCGGCACAAGACCTTATAGTAGTCGTGTAACTGCAGAAAGAGCTTGTTGTGTATGGCCGTAGATCACGTGTAGCTGATTTAGGAGACACAGGGCTGTGTGTAGGTCATAGCTACAGAACAGGCCTTACACCCAGCACATACTGTGGACAGCTAACGCTTTTTCACTAAATACTTTTGTTAAAGATAAGTTACAGGAAACTTTGCTCTTATTGAAAAACACATATTAATTTCAGTGTGATTATACTTACAGTGAAAACCTCAAAGCTCTCAGATTACCCAGTTACAGTAAGCTACGTAAACTAAAATGCATGGCCCTTCCATTACACTCCTCATGACTATACACGGCATCACTGGTGATATCCCACATGACACACGACACTTAAAATGACTTACTTGCTGACATTAGCAGTGAGACCACATATGATGCTACAGTTGGCATCATCGATCACAATGCTGGACAACAGATATTATGTGATAATGAATGTGTGCACATCAAGCATACACACAGTAGTAATATTGGACATTCACACTGAAAAAAGGTACATGGTCCTTCTTATACGCGAGTTCAGTTCCTCCCTTTTCAGTTTGCGAAAATTTACCCTAATACACATCTCCAGGGATGCATAATGTGTGTCCCACGATACAAAACTCTCTGTGAAATGGCTAAAATGGACCCCCCCAGCGCTACACAAGACAATTAAATAAATATTGAACTTTGGTTTACCGTATATTCTTAACACTGTGTACCCCAACTACAGTTAGGAAGCTGCAGCTTTAGGAGATGGAAGGTTTACCAAAGATTATCTAGCCAGTAAAACTTCAAATCAAAATTTTACTTTGACTGCCTTGAAGCCTAGTTAGGAATCTGTTTACCTAGACAAAGTAAAAGAGAATAATTCCTTGAAGTATATCCCCGGGGTTATGTGTGAATCTATGTACACCTTTGCCTTTAGAAGAAAATGCTTATAGCTGGCAGTCTTTTCCACAAGGCCTGCATAAATCGGTTCAGGCAAACTACCAGTTTGTTTTCTTTTTTAATTCATGAGCGGTTCAAGGTTCACAAACAGTGACATTTGCTGCTAGATAGCAGTGGGAGCATTAACAGCCTTGTGTAATTGGTGTTCTGTCACTTGGTCACAGCCATCTGAAACGTCACTCAGGGAAGGTCAAGCATCAAAGATTTTAAATATTGCCCACCTAACCCCCACCTCCCCAAATAAGTTTCAAATTGTGCTGTCAGTATAATTAGAAATAGCTGCCCTGGACTAAAAGGTCCACAATGAAAACAATCATTTGCAAAGCCAATAGGTCTCTCCTATGCAAGAGCTATTGGCAATATGTTTTGCCATGCTGTACACCAGTGTGGCTGCTGTTCAGCATGGGTAAAAGCTAATGGCATGGAGTGTCAATGAGTGGAGTGAGGGAGTAGTGTTGTAGATTGGATTTGTTGGAGTAGAGTGTCGCACAGAGTGGAGTAGGGGAGTAGAATGTTGTAGAGTTGAGTGGAAGGGAATAGAGTTCAGTGGCAGAGTATCATAGAGTGCAGTGTCGTAGAGTGGAGTGAGGTGGAACATAGTGGAGTGGGTTGGAGGTGACTGAGGGATTCTGGTGGATTGGATTTGAGTGGGTGGACTGGATTGGAGTGGAGTGGATAGATTGGACTGTAGTGGAGAGATTAGATTGAACTGGTGTGGGGGTAGAATGGATTACGCTGAAATGGATGGGGTCAATTAGATTGGAGTGGATTGGACTGCAGTGGGGTGAATTGGAGTGTGGGGTGGATTGCATTGGATTGTATTAGGGTAGATTGGATTGGAGTAGATTGGACTGGGGTTGGGTGGACTGGATTGGGTGTAATGGATTGGATTGGGTGTGATGGATTGGGTTCGGGTGGGTGGATTGGAGTGGGATTTGTTTTACAGTTGGGTGGATTACTGGAGTGGGGTGGAATACTGGAGTGCGATGGATTGGGGTTGGGTGCACCGAAGTGGTGTGGAGTAGAATGGATTTGAGTGGACTGTATTTTAGTGTACTTAAGTGTACTGGATTTGGGTGGCTTGGATTGTGGTGGATTGGAGTGGGGTGGGGTGGAGTGGAGTAGGGTGAACTGGATTGGTGTGAGGTAGATTGGAGTGGATGGGACTAGGTTGGAGTGGGGTGGACTTTTGGAGTGGGATGGATTGGAGTGGAGTGAATTGGATTGAAGTGGAGTGGGCTGGAGTAGGGTGGATTAAGGTGTTTTAGAATAGGGTGGTTTCGACTGGAGTGGTCTGGATTAAGGTGGAGTGGATTGGACTAAGTGGGTGGACTAAGGTGAATTGGACTCAAATGGGACGGATTGGAGTGGAATGAATGTAATGGATTTGAGTGAGTGGATTGGATTGGACTAGATTGGAGGTAGTTGGATTGGGTTGGGGTGGATAGGACTGGGGTGGACTGGACAGAAGTGGACTGGACATAACTGGTGTGGAATCAAGTGGGGTGGGGTGGATTGGATTGGGGTAGGTAGAAGTAGGCTGTATTGGATTGGTGGGAGACTGAGGTGGATTGGAGAGGGGTGAATCGAGAAGGAATGGGGTGGATTGGATTGGGGTGAGTTGAATTGGAGTGGGGCATGTTGAAGTCTGGTGGGCTGGAGTGGGGCAGATTGTTTTGGATTAGAGTGGGCAGACAGTTTTGGATTAAAGAGGGGCACATTGGAGTGGTACAGATTGTTTTGAATTGCAGTGGAGCAGATTGGAGTGGGTCAAGTTGTTTTAAAATGGAGTGGGACAGATTGAAGAGGGCAGATTGTTTTGGACCGGAGTGGGAGCAGATTGGATAGGGGTAGATTGTTTTGGATTGGAATGGGGTAGATTGTTTTGGCTTGGAGTGAGGCAGATTGTTTTGAATTGGTGTGGGAAGACAGGAGTAGGTTGGGCTGTTTTTGATTGGAGTAGAGCAGATGGTTGTGAGTTGGACTGTGGCAGATTGTTTTGGATCTGAGTGGGGCAGATTGTTTTGGATCTGAGTGGGGCAGATTGTTTTGGATCGGAGTGGGGCAGATTATTTTGGATCGGAGTGGGGCAGATTATTTTGGATCGGAGTGGGGCAGATTATTTTGGATCGGAGTGGGGCAGATTATTTTGGATCGGAGTGGGGCAGATTATTTTGGATCGGAGTGGGACGATTGTTTTGGATTGGAGTAGGTCAAGTTGGAGTGGGACAGACTGGAGTGGGGAAGATTGCTTTGGATTAGAGTGGGGCAGATTAATTTGGATTGGAGTGGGGATAATTGTTTTGAATTGGATTGGGGCAGATTGATTTGGATTGAAATGCGGCAGACTGTTTGCGATTGGAGTGGAAGAGATTGGAGTGGGTCAGACTGGAGTGGAGCAGATTGTTTTGGATTGGATTGGGGTGGATTGCTGTGAGGTGCACTGGAGTCGGATGGATTGGGGTGGAATAGGTGGATTGGATTGCAATGAGGTGTAATGAATTGGATTGGGGTAGATTGGAGAGGGCTGGGTTGGAGTGGGATGGATTGGAGTGTGGTGGGTTGGAGGGGAACAGGATGGAGTGGGATGGATTGTTTCAGATGTGAGTGAGTCAGAAAGCAGTGTAGCCCTTTGGAGTTGGGTAGATTGTTTTGGACTGGAGAGGAGGAGATTAGAGTGTGGCGGATTGGAATGTGACAGATTGAAATGTGGCAAATTGGAGTGGGGCAGATTGTTTTGGATTGGAGTGGGGCAGATTGTTTTGGACTGGAGTGGGACAGATTTGAGTGTGGCAGATTGGAGAGGGGCAGATTGTTTTGAATTGGAGTGGGTCAAATTGGAGTGTGGCAGAATGCAGTGTGCAGATTGGAGTGGGGCAGATAGTTTTGGATTGGAGTAAGGCATATTGGAGTGGGACAGATTGCTTTGAATTGGATGGAGCAGACCGTTTTGGATTGGAGTGGGACAGAGTGTTATGGATTGAAATGGGATAGGTTGTTTTAGATTGGAGTGGGGCATATTGTTTTGGATTGGGGTAGGGCAGATTGTTGTGGATTGGAGTGGTGCAAATTGTTTTAAATTGGAGTGGGAAAGATTTGAGTGTGGCAGATTGGAGAGGGGCAGATTGTTTTGGATTGAGTGGGGCAGATTGTTTTGGATTGGAGTGTGTCAGATTGGAGTGTGCCAGAATGCAGTGGGCAGACTGGAGTGGGGCAGATCGTTTTGGATTGGAGTAAGGCATATTGGAGTTGGACAGATTGATTTGGATTGGATGGAGCAGACCGTTTTGGATTGAAGTGGAACAGAGTATCATGGATTGAAATGAGGTAGGTTGTTTTGGATTGGATTGGGGTAGGGCAGATTGTTGTGGATTGGAGTGGTGCAAATTGTTTTGGATAGAACTGGGGCAGGTTGTTTTGGATTTATGTGGGCACATTGTTTTGGATTGGAGGAAGGAAGATTGGAGTGGGGCAGATTGGAATGGGATTATTTGGAGTGGGGCAGATAGTTTTGGATTGGAGTGGGACCGATTGGAGTGAGGCAGATTGTTTTGAATTGAGTGGGGGAGATCATTTTGGATTAATGTAGGATGGGTTTTTAGACTGGAGTGTTGCAGATTGTTTTGGAGTGGAGTGGGGCAGATTGAAGTTGGCCAGATTGTTTTAGATTGGAGTTGGGGAGATTGGAATACGACAGATTGGAGTGGGGAAGATTGGAGTGAGGCAGATTGTTTTGGATTGAGTGGGGCTGATCGTTTTTGATTGGAGTATGGTAGGTTTTTTAGATTGGAGTGGGGCAGAGTGTTTTGGAATGAAATGGAGCAGGTTGTTACGGATTTATGTGGGCAGATTGTTGTGGATTGGAGTAGGGCAGAGTGTTTTGGTTTGGAGTGGGGTGGATTGTTTTGAATTGGAATAGGGCAGATTGTTGTGGATTGGAGTGGGGCAGATTGTTTTGAATTGAACTGGGGCAGGTTGTTTTGGATTTATGTGGGCAGATTGTTTTGGATTGGCGTAAGGCAGATTGGAGTGGGGTAGATTGGAATGTGATTGATTGGAGTGGGACAGATTGGAGTGAGGCAGATGGTTTTGGATTGAGTGGGGGAGATCATTTTGGATTAGAGTGGGGTGTTTTTTTTAAAGATTGGAGTAGGGCAGAATATTTTAGATTGGAGCGGGGCAGATTGTTTTGAATTGGTGTGGGGCAGCGTGAAGTGGGCCAGATTAATTTAGATTGGAATAGGACAGATTGGAATAGGACAGATTGGAGTGGGGCAGATTGGAGCTGTGCCAATTGCTTTTTTTATTGGAATGGGACAGATTGGAATGGGGCAGATTGGAGTGGAGTAGGTTTTTTAGATTGGAGTGAGGCAGATTGTTTTGGAATGGAGGGGGGCAGATTGTTTTGGTTTAGCGTGGGGCAAATTGCAGTGGGGAAGAATGATTAAGATTGGAGTGTGGCAGATTTGAGTATGGCACATTGTTTTGGATTGCAGGGAGGCAGATTAGAATGGGGAAGATTGTTTTGGATTGGAGTGGGGCAGATAGTTTTGGATTGAAGTGGGCAGATCAGAGAGGGGAGAATAGTTTAGAGTGGAGTTGGGCACAATGTTTTAGATTGGAGTGGTCCAGATTATTTTATATTGGCGTGGGCAGGTTATTTTTTATTGGAGTAGGCCAGACTGTTTTGAATTGAAGAGAGGCAGGTTGGATTGGCGTGGTGCAGATTGAAGTGGTGCGAATTGGGATTGGGAAGGGGCAGATTGTTATGAACTGGCATGGGACAGATTGGTGTGTGGTGGGTTGGGAGGATTGAAGTGGAATGTAGTGGATTGGGGTGAGTGGTTTGGCTTGGAGCGGGGAGGTGTAAATTGAAGCGGGATGGACTGGATTGGTCTGGGGTCAATTGGATTGATTTGGGTGGACTGGATTGAGTGAGGTGGATTGGTGTGGGATGAGGTGGGATAGACTAGTGAGGATTGTAGTGCGGCAGTTTGGATCGGAGTGGGGTGGAGTGGGGTTTACTGCATGATTATGTGCTAAAGCATAGTTTCGGAAAATACATATAAGAAAGAAACAAAGTTGCTTTACAATATTTAGAGCAAGATAACCCTCATCTTTTGAGAACAGTGCCCACAAGCAAAAACAAAACGAGTGCAAAGTGAGAAAAGAAAGCTTGGCAAGATAAAAGAAAAGAGTTAATTATAGAAAATACAACTTTGAAGTTTTTTGCCAGTCACATGCCTTCTGTTTGCAGGGCCCTAGAAGTTAAAAAGAAGTACCTTGATCACGTTGGGAGAGGCAGACAGGTGCTGACTACATTGAATCAATCCGTACTTGTTTCCTGCTCCACAGACAGGAACCAGCATGATGCTAGTCCTGCAGTAACAAATTAAAAGGCTATAAAGGAGAGTGCCAGGCAAGCAAACAAATGGTAAACAACATGCAGGTTGAAAGTCCTTTTTAGTTAACAACAGTCTCTCACAAGCAAGAAGCATGTGCTAGTGCAGGCTCTCGTAGGCTCGACCCTAAAAACGAAGCCCAATAAAAAGACTGGTTAAAATCAGACACTGAATTATGTGTAGAGCAGGCCTTGTCTGCATCCGAAGGCTTACAATGATTGTGTCAAATCACAGTCCTCCCTGCCAAAGGACTGAGGTGGGAAATAAGGAGGAAGGGGAAGGGAGACAGAAATCCAGGGACAGCTTGTCTAGTGGTGTAGCTGTGAACAGGGTGTTTGCAAAGACAAATACTGCCAGGTCAGGTAAGTAGGGCATATATTCCAGCATTTTAAAAGGGGAAAATGTATTTCTCCCGGTGACTTCACTTGAAAAAGAGGCGATTTCAGGTGAGAGACAGACCAAATTCTTCGATTTTTCACTTAAACAATCAGGAGTCTAACGCTTGAATCGGGTCTATTAGCATATACAGTAGGGTCACCGCCTATATTTTCACAAACCATCCTGAAAATTTGTGCCATGGATGTGAAGGCATGTATCGTTTGTTGCACATGCCTTTAATCCGTAATTTTAAACATTACACTAACACCATTGTGTGGACTGCTTGGGGACGACGATTTATTGCATTTTATTTGCAAAGCTCTTTTAACCGCGTAACAGCTGACAGGGTTCCTGCGTGGCTGCACACTACTGAAGAGAGAGAATGGGAACAAGGCCAATACGTGGTCTTCAGAGAGTGCACTCACATCTCACGATCTGAAGAGATGCAAGCAGATATCCTATTAAGACCTGAAAACAGAACACGCCCATTTGAGATGTGCGATACACCCATACAAAAAGTACTGACCGAGGACAGCAATACATTAAAATGTCCTAGCAAGCTTTCACTTGTCAAAATGACTTGAGCGTTTCCACCGCACCTCGAAGTTCTTTACTCTGACAGAGAAGAAAACCGTTTTATTTCAGTGTGCTAACACCACAAAACAGACCACAAATGCAACATGTATGCTTAAAACCTCAGAGGAAACTCTAGGAGTGGGTGAATTGAGGAAAACAAATCTGTTCCTGGCAGGCTTTGACACACCCAAATGTCTTTGTGTTAGGCATCTGTGCACCAGTTATCGAGTGATGTAGTTATCAACCTTAGTTATAAAATATACCTTGATATCACCTAAACACCAATTTACACACTTTCCTTTTCAGAGAAGAGAAAATTGGGCTCACTCATCCCTTAATCACTCTATTATAATTTTTAATATGCACAATTGAAAGTTGCAAATTTGTAATACATCCAATGTTTGATGTTCTTCACAAAGGTGGAGATCACGGACTTCACACAATTATATTAGGATCCCCATTCATAGAGAAGATTAGGTACGCAGTTTATAGGTCTTGATGTCATGCCATTGATCTTCTGGTTCAGGAGAGACATGAAACATGATGGCCACAATTTATTTTGACTTTACATTCATCAATGAATAGCTATTTAATAGAGGAAACTAGGAACATTATTCCCTGAATTTTCCCACTTTGGGTTTTCATCCTTGACATAGAACTTCTATCCTCAATTAAATAAGAAAGCAAAGTATATATAGTCAGTTTTAATCCACCCCCAAATCCAGTCTTCCTACTGAGTTGCTGGTACACCCCTACACACCAGACCCTTTCTGGCAAAGAAAAAAGATCTCCAGCAAAGAGCCCACTCGCAGGGCCCTTTGAGCATTGCAGCACAAGCCCAACGAGGAGCAAGGTCCAATGATGAAGCTTGCTACCTTTGGGTGGGTGAGGGCTTGCACTTCTATGAGCAGACACTCCCAATGACAGGTTTGGTCGTTAGTACTTAATAAATTACCTTGAACCCTTTTCAGAACAGCATACTCAACTGATTTTTGTGACACGACAGGAGAACTTATACTGCACTGTCTAAATCTCCATGTCCTCCTGCAATTGAGAGAAAACTGAATACTGCATGTGCCCAACACTACGGATCACAATCGATTTTTGAAGGAAAAGACCACAGCATTTTCCGCATCTTACCCTTGGATGAAAATCCCATACTTCAGCAATATTGAGTTGGATTTAGCAGTTGACTTCTATCACCTTACCATTAATGTGTCCATGAAGACCCTCACTCCTTGACAAGACAACTGGCTCTGCTATATCAGAATATTTGAGGATGAAAACCTGAAACAGTGTATGTGAGAAAGTCGTTCTTTTGGTGTGGTCACACCCATTGTTTTGCTGACTGGTATTGCCATTTTCTTACCCTGTGTACTGGAGCACTGCTGTCCAGTTCCCGGTGGATGTGCTGTAACTCCTAAAATAACATAACATTTACTAATCCTCCAATTGCCATTTTAAACTTGCCAGCAAGGCCATACAGTATGGTGCAGGAAAATACACGAATGGCATGGTACATTAAATGTCACCTGTGAACTGCAACACTTTTTATGCCATCTACTAAACTGAAAAGGAAACATGGCTTCAGTCTTTCATGTGTAGCCTGACAGTTGCATATTTTAAACCTGCAGAGAAACCTGTCAAAATAAACCTTTTTGATAGGAAAGAACACCACATATAAATATTAAATAAATCACCTCAGTATTCTGTGTAGCCCCTGAAATTAGGGTGCCTGGTATTTAGTAGTGCTGTAATGTACCTACAGTTATTTCCCCCCAAAAGGTATTTTACTGTAAAAGGCATGTTGATGTTAAAAAGTCAATTCAGAATAAAATACTGTTTCTGCTAACTCAGGTTGGGATAAGCTACAGGAATGATTTAGCCACTATTTTTAATATTTCTTAAAAATCCAACTGACTGGTAAATTTGGCTTTTTGATAAATATTTAATAAATGTTGCTTTTAAAAAAAATATTTTCTCTGCCTGAAACCCTACTAGGCTAATCAGCATTAGTCTGCCAGCAAGAGGGCCCTGTCCATGCTTGTCCCTTAATGAAGTAAGAAAACTTCTCCAAGAGCAGAAACAATGTCTTGGGCCCTTTGGTAGAAAGACCTAGATGCCAGATATGTGAATCGTCTTGGCTAAGGAAGGGCAGCTGGGTAGGGTTCAGGAAATTCATTAACTTGAAAAAGACTAGGGTGAGGCCTACCCATTCATAATTAAGCAGAAAGGGATACTTGGAGAAGCGAAGCCTTTGTTTCCTGAGCCAAGGAAGGGTTGAGACAAAGGGGACTGCTCATTCCATAAATGCACCCTGGCTGGGACACCAGAAATCTCGAAGAGCTTAAGGGTGCTGCCATTTTGGATTTGACTCAGAATAGTGCACTGTGGTTAATTTGCACTAAGGCAAGCAGGATGTGCTGCAAAAGTAGTATGGGTTGCCCCTGGAAACATATTTATCATTGCTTAGGAAGTGTCCATGACCCACACACCCCCATTGGCGAGGGAACCCTACAAATTTGACACCTCACCTAATTTCTGGACCTGTGGAGGAACAGAAGAGGACTGGTCCTGCTGTCTGTGACCTATTGTAGTGACCTGGGGGACTAGACCTGCTCCTACCTGTATCCAAGAGTGAAAGGTTGACTCCAAGCGTCGGTTGGCTGACTTGTCTGGGTACAGGGTCACCGCAAGCTACAAGAGGCCTTTTCCTGAACTGACCAGTGGACCATTAGCAACTGGACCCTGCTGGTGGCCTCTGCTGGAGTGAGCCTTGTCACTAGGAGCTATCCCTGAGGCACTGGGAGTCCTGGAACAAATTTTTTTCAGAAAGTGTGAAAAGTTGGAGCTGTTTGTTACCAAGACCTCCAGAGCTTTAGCAAGGCTTTGTGGAAATGTTAACTGATTTTTAGAGGACCTTGTCAGACACAGCTTCAGCTTTTCCCTGCTATACGATTTTGAGCACTATAGAAAGACTATGTGAAAAGAAAAACATGTCGGCGGACAATGAAGCAAAAATAATTCAACTGCTAGAGGGATTCAGTGGACACAAAATTTGAGTTTTCCCACTTGGAGCTTTTTCTACCAAAACCAACACCTTGAGCAGTCCAATGTCTATCTGAATTTGGGAGGACATCATCATGTACAGCTTGCAGCCTTGCCAGGCAAGAGGATTTAGACTTCCATTTCAGAGACTAAATGAGAAGGTAAAATCTTTGACCGGGGTGACGTGCTTGGTTGGCCTGAAATTGTGTTGGGTCTCAGTCAACTGTTTTGGTACTGCTGAATACTTTACACACTTTTCCTTAAGTTAAGGCTGTCTGTTCTATGCCGTAGCTACCAGGGGTTGAGTACAGATTTATTTATTGAACTTCTTTGTTGGACCTGGCAAGATTTTACGCGTATTACTTCCCCAACTAATATCCAATTTTCTTACAGTGTACAGGCTCAGTTACACGATAATGGTATAATACACACGTAGGTCAACTATATATAAAGGAACATGGGGGGTGAGGGACCAGGCATACATACCTGCCTGACTTTGAAGCACGAGGTCATTGGTAATCCAACACAGTTTTCAAATTTCTGCATGATTCCTGTACTGTGGGTTATTATGAAAATGTGTGCAGCATGTTTGAGATATGTATTACAAATACAGTACAAAAAGACTGATCCAATGCACATTAAAGATGCACCAAGGACTATTTTTATCTATTCAATATTTCATTATGTTTTCCGTTTTGTAATACAATGATGGGAGCATTGGAAGCTACAGAGCACCAGAAAGACATAAAGGGAAAGATAGCGTTCACACGAGTGGAAAAGTTATTCAGGCCGAAAAACTAGGTAGAAATAGGTGTCCAGTTGTCTGGAATATTATCTGATTGCAGGCTCAGAGGAAAAGGAGAGGTCAGTTAGAGGTTGATGGATATGACCATCTGCCAGAACGTGTTGGATCCCCTTTCTACCAATCTCGCTGTTCATTCCATTTAGAGGTGGATAACTATAGGGTTTCTAACGGAGGAGCCGCAGATGACTCGATTGCTGGGAACCCTTGACCTGATGGCCTGTCACAGTGATGGCTACCCACCCTATTTAGGACAGGCTGATCATCCCTAATTTTCACTGCCAGGGTCAGCCATGCAGAAAATGTGCAGCCCGGACTTACTGTTGGCCCCCATGCACAGTGAGAAACCTCTCTGCATACCAGGGCCATTGCGCTTGTCTTTTTCAGAAACAACCACCCACCTTGGCTGCAATGATCACTATAAAAGGCACTGGGTCTTCCTCAAGGGGAGAAGGCGTCAGGACATCCACTGAACAAGTGGGCCATACGCCAGTGTCTAGATGGCGGATGGCAGAAAGAGAAAACAATAGATTTCCGGAGTGATGAGTCTTTTTGGTGGCTTGACCTGTGCTCGAACGTTTGGATCACACAAGGTACAAAAAGTAATATTTTAGGGTCAGGTAGTGGGGTATGGTGAGGAAAGTTTGGAAAATTAATTCACGACTGTGCATGCAAAGGTTAACAGTATGGCTGTGCTAAATGTAGAATGTTCATTGTCATCTACAATTTTGTATGGCTGTGCTCTATGTAGAATGTTCATTGTCATCTACTATTTTGCTCGATAATAAATCATTGTGGATATCTCCTCTTCTATCCATTCAAGCACACATTTGTGATATTGGCACACTTCTCCCAGGGAGTGTGAGGAAATGTTTTCATGTGTGCAAGGGGGTCGATATATTATGCCAGGTGCCTCTCTATTAACGTTTTTAATGTGACATTTAGTTTTAAACTGTTTCATTTATTTCAATTGAAAAAATAGGATTGTGCTTACAGGGAATTGGTTGATGACATATTGTAGATAGGATTGTGTTCTTTTTAAGGTAAAGTTTTTTGCATGGAAGTTATGCCATTGTGTTGCATTGCATGTATCATATATTTGTGCCTTTATCCAGTAATTGTTTGATTTTAATTTAATTTAATCCCTAACTTGTTTTAATGGTTCGTTTTATTGGCTCTGTTTATTAGGTCTACTGTGACGTGGAGCCAAAACGACAAGCACTAGCTCAAGCAAACTTGGAACTGGCAGAAGCTACAGAAATACTTGAAACAATCAGGAAAAAACTCGCTGTAAGTAGAATCAGCGGGATACAACCTACCGGCTCATCAGTGGTTCATATCATTGTGTGTGTGCCAGCATGTAGTTTAACACACATGCTGCAGTTTATTAAGCATCAGTCTTTGGTGATGTAAAACAGGTGTACATTGTATTTGATGTTAAAATTGTTAACAATTGGGGTAGTAGCCTGGACAGTCAAGATGACAAATGCAGTCTAAGAGCACTCCTTGACCTCCGCCAACATCCACCATCATTCTGCTGCCAGACAATCCTACAGATGGCTTAATGAATGCCGGCTAGATGCAGAGTTGGGGGCAGAGGCTTCCGGCCCTGGTGAGGTTGTGCGCCCTTGGCCATGTTGAGGTCAAGAGGGCAGCAGAGTACTGAAGAGCTCCCTGGAGTTCCGTAGCCATACTCACTTCTTGTATCCCAAATTGTATGGCAGGTGATCCTTAAGAGTGGTGGAGTTCGAACTCTACCCAGGCATGCAGGGGAGACTGCAGTTCAACCGCTGGAATGACTGGCCCTCATGGCACCCTGGCAGAAGTAGAACACGCTGGTGGCACCAGCCTCCACGCTAAGTGAGACCTGGAAAGTGGAGGCACCCAAACTAGAGACCTGAAGGAGGATTCGCGACCCGACTCCTGCCCAGACTATGCTTGATACAGTAGCTGGCAAAGCCTGTGGTCTTCCTCTCATTTGAGGGGTGACTGGGAGCTGTTGGCCTGCTGTACCGGAAGAAGGGTGACCCCCATGGTTCCAGAATGGGTATTCTTTCATGGGTTGACCCCAGCTGCCCGTGCTGCCTACTCCCTAACATCTGTGGCAAGCTGGCCTGGCCGCACTGGGGTTACAGGCACCTCTTCACCCACTGTGGCTACGTGATGCCGGCTGATGGATCTTTTTATGCTCGCCCAGAGCGTGTTCCCTCAGGATGAGGGGATGCTCAGCTTAGGTAGAGAGTTAGGAAGTTTAGGAAGAGACTCATGGATACCCCTACCTTTACTTTCCTCAGTTCTTTACACTGCATCACCCAGCCCATGTTGTCAACTAAAACATGGAGAAATATAAGGGACCAAGCTTGCAAGCTCAAGCTAGGATCAATAAATACACAGCTCCTGCTTCAGAAAGTTTCAAACTCCTGGTTTCGCAATCCAAATAGGTCACAGGTCTTTGACCTAGAAACCCCTGATGGGTGCCCCTCGTGTCCCATGATTGCCCAGATAGTCAACCATCACAACAGGGGCACTATCCTCCATGAAGCATGGGAAGCACATAACTTGTGCTTCCAATCTAACTGCGTGAAAAAACAAAGTGATGGGAGAAAGGCTAGAATTCATCTCAGCCACTTGCAATCTCCCAGGCCCACATTCCAATCCATTGTTATTGGCCCACCATGCCACCTCAGGTTGGACCCAGCCATATGCAAATCAGCCTTGATCCTGCTCCTCATGGAAGCAGTCCAGCCCGTACTGCCAGGACAGGTCCTCCCTGAACCATAATACAAGCAACCCAAGACCGATTTTACGCTTCGTATGGGCTCAACAATCGGCTATAACTTGATTCCAGTGGCACAGTGAGCAGAGGACTCCTGTCTGGTCACATCTGTCACACTTAGGGCATCAAAGAACACAGGAATGGATGGAATGCTTGAATACATCTCAGCCACTGGAGATCCCTTTAGGTCTGCATCCCAATCCATTGTTTTTCACCCACCATACCACCTCATTTTGGAACCAGTCATATACAAATCAGCCTTGAAAAAAAACAATCTAACTAATGTCCAGTCTAACTGCATTATGATCTTCCCAGACTTCAGCAAGCTTGTTCAGAAATGGAGGAAGTCTTTTGATTCCATTAAACAGAAGCTCTGAGCGATGCACATACAATATCTGTTACTCTTTCCTGCCAAGCTTAAAGTAATTCACAACTCTCGGTTGCACTTCTCCGAGACCTCTGAGGAGGCATCTGACTGGACAGCAGAGAATAAACAAATTAGCCGCCACCTTCCTTTGAGTCATGACTCGTCTGACCATCGTACCTGGCTGCCCTTGGGTGCTGTGCCAACCTAGCACAGGCAACTAACAAGGTCCAGTAGAGGTCAAGGAGGGTCCTGGGTTTTACTGGACTCCTCTGAATCACAAAAGTGACCCCCACACCACTCGGGGAGACATCAGTCGATAACCTCTTATTGGCACCTATTGTATTGACCCCTCGATGAAAAACACAGATGCAGACAGACCCCTTTGACTCACCTGCTCTAAGCCTGGAGACACTGAAATGGCACAGAGGTTCATGCAATAATGAGCTTGATTTGTAGTATTAATTTATAGCAGGGCTATTTACTGATCCTCTGTCAACACTAACAAGTCACCTTGGCAAAAATCCTATACAGGAGTTGGTCCTTTTCTAATGCCTTAATTGAGCTGTAATGATGGCTTGTTCATCAGAGGTTTACCGAGCAACAAATGCTTCTGCGGTGGAGATATGGGGTGAGGGGATGGTGATGAGTGGGCATGTTCTACTTGTTACTGTTCGTTTATGGCTTCTGTTTTTGTTTGACATTTTAAGCACCCATGCAAAAAGATTCTCAGGTCATTGAGCTAAACTTGCAGGCCAAGGCATAGTGTCTTAGATGTCCTGGCACACTACTTGGGACAACACTCACAGCTCCATAACCAAATGACTGACTATATAGTTATTTACTGGAATATAAAGGGCTTGCTAGATCGTCTCAAGAGGATGGCTGTTTTTCTATATGCCAAAGAATACAGGCCTGCAGTCCTTATTCTGCAAGAAACTCATCTGGTGGGCTAGAATTGCCCCTTGCTGTGATATTTTGGTTATAAAACAGGTTTCCACACTGGGTTCAACTGGGGTTCAACATTGTGGCTATACTCCTACACAGGAACTTTCATCTAATGGTATCTGTTGTTATTTCGGACTCCTGGTTATGCATATTGGGATAGGATTTCTCCTGGAACAGAAACAGTACTACTTCATAAGCGTCTGTGCCACCTCAATTTCTAAAACTTACACCTGAAGCAGTTGAAACTGCTTTGCTGCACGTTCCTCAAGGTATTGCTATTTTGGAGGAGATTTTAACACTTCACCTCATCCAGGTATGGACTGCACAGGCCCCCTGACAGCAAGCCATCTGGCAAAAACCAAATTATTAATGACCTGGAAGGTCTCCCTCGTAATCTGTGGTGCCTGGAGGACATGGCACCCACATGATATAGAATATAGACAGACATCAGCACCACACAATATGCTTTCCCGTATCAACCTCCTACTTATTCCAGGCACCGGCGTTCTTCACACGAGATCGACTACCATTCTCCCACAGGGTATCTCAGACCTTTCAACTGTTACTGCTCCTTTCAAGTTGACCACTGGAGACAGATGCCACATGTAGTGCCTAAATGCTTAGAGCGCTTAGTGCATGATTAATGCTTTGATCATCTGTTGACATAGGTTCACCCCTATTTCCTCATAAATTAAAACTTGGTAGGCTCTGTGGATAAAATGTGAACTACCAGTAAGGCCATCATCAAGGGGCTGCAAAGGCTTATTTTAGGCATAAAGAGAGATACAGATATCAACATATAACTGACCTTGAAGCCCTGATCCTACAATTATAATGTTGATGCCTAATGGAGACATCGGAGCATTTTCCATGTCAGCTTCAACTTGATTTCACTAAGTTGCTGCATGTCTCCCTGGGAGAGACCCGCCAATGCTGGGGGACCTTGACTAAGAAGATAAAAGAACATGGGGATACATTTGGAAAGTTAACTTTACTGGCTAGCTGCCAACGAGATGGCAACTAGAATAGTTCCAGAAATTATAGACCTTAGCAGTCTGAAAAAATGCAAATCAGTAGATTTTGCAGAAACATTTGCTGAGTATCATCAAACTTTATACTCTCACTGCGAGTAAAAAACGAACTGAATCCTAACTGACAAATCTTTCCCATCAACATCTTATAACAGTCCCAAACAGTTAGTTCAATAACATTGCATCTGCAGTTTGCTCTTCTCTGTGGGCGGGTCGATCTCCGAGATAAATGTAGGCAATCTGTTTATGATAGAGGGATGGGAATAGCGGATATCAGATTGTAGTACTGGGTTGCTCTGACTTTGGTTATTAATGCCTGGCTGAGTATGGGTGGTGTGACTCGACAATGTCATGACAGTGCACATTTCACCATGCTCCACAGTGAGGCCACCAGGGTGGTGTTCTTTGAGCTGGAGCTTGGCATTGTGCTCTATCGGCTGAGGCAAGATCTTCAAATCCTCCTTCATTGTCAAAATGGTGTGCACCTATAGACTGGTGTGCAGAACAAGAAGAGCCCAATTATAAGGCCAGGGGATGTCCTCACAAATATTCCAGAATTTAGTGATGGTGGTGGTAATATTATGGGCTGGGCAACATGTATTGAGATGATTGTGGCAGCGACAATGCGGGGAATGTATGAATATATAAATGACATGGACACTGGATGCTGTTTTGTCTTTTGCTGACTTTAATGCACTAAAAACAATACAGTTGATTTATCAAAAAGAATTGTTAGTGGTCTGAGAAAGGAAACTAAAAGTTAAAGCCACCACAAAAATGAGAAAACAAATTAAAATTACAAACTGAAAGGTTAGTTTTATTTGCTTCAGGAGTTGACCGCTCAGAAGCGATGAACCAAAACATTAAGGCCCATATTTATACTTTTTTTGTGCCGCGTTTGCATCACTTTTTGAAGCAAAAGTGGCGCAAACTTACAAAATACAATTATATTTTGTAAGGTTTGTGCAGTTTTTTGCGTGCAAAAAAAGTATAAATATCGGCCTAAGTGCACACATTCAGTGTTAAGGTGGGTGTGTTCACAAATATATAACACTGGGATGATTGTGTATCTTACACACTGAGTATCAGTTTGCTTCCACATCCGAAACTGATAAGGAATGTAAAAGAAGAGACTGGCAATATTCAGTGACCAATTAAAAAATTAAACGAAAAAGAGTGTTGCTCTTTCACTTTGATTGCTTGGCACGAATGATGGATTTTTCACAGCATACTGGTGAGCTGTCACCTGCTTCGATATGAGAAGGCATGGGCTAATGGATCTCTGGCCCAAGTCCCTAGTTTTTCAGTCCCTGTCTCCACTTAATGTACAAGATCTGTGTCCTGTCTGTGGTTAGTTTGTAAACAGTAAGAGCAGGGAACAAAACATTTTCCTAGCAGCTCATCACCAGTGGTTAGAAACAATACAAAGAGAAATATAGGAAAACAGTGACAAATGGAGAAAGCATGGATGAAAGAGGTCTTGCAAGGGTGAGCTAAAAAAAGGTGCTGGCTATGACGTCTGAGATGACAGACGCACTCCAGGTTGGCTAAGAGCCCAGAGCAACACAGCCTGAAACATCCAGGCCACACAGACCAGTAACTAACAATGATGCAACAATTTACCTCCCCTGAGAAGGTGAGAGCGTGATCTGGGCCCATGAATGCTGTCAGTTCCATTGAGGACAGCCCACAGGTACCCAGGCTGGAGAAGTGAGTGGGCCCAAGGTGTGCACAGCAAAGGGAGGTCACAGGGCTTGATGAGTGGACAATATATATACACTGTGAGGACCGGGGTGACCTTACACCTTCCTTGCTTCCAAAAGGCAAAGCAGCATCAGCCTGTGGGGCACTGAGGCTGTTCTGTCATGGTTCACTGATCAGCCTCAAAATTCCGGGGCCCAGATACAAGTTGGCGCAAGGGTGCCATTGGAGCCTGGCACACACAAGCCATACATGCGTCTCAACCAGTGGTCTGAAGCAGTGGTAATAGATCCTGTTGAATTGGTTAATAACACAAGGAAATGTCAAGTTATAGCTTGTAAAATGGAGCTTTATTCTATTTTCCCCCTGGCGGATAGAGATCAACAAGCCAACTGTCAAATTCAAGAACATGACAGTTCTAAACAAACATCCTGTTTACAGAGAGGCCTGCGCTCAGTGTTGCATGCCCACAGATGTAATCACAGGGCAGCATAAGACATTACACTTCTCCATCTTTTGAAAATTACTAAATAATGATATTGAGCTACTAAGACAAAGCAACCTAATCTCAATGAAGCCAAAGAAATTCAGTCAAAGACATAGGGGGTCATTATGAACCCTGGTGGTTCAGACCGCCATGTCAGCGGCAGCGGCAAAGACTGCCACCGGCACGGCGGTCTGACCCCGCCATGCAGCCCTCTTCCACTGCCAGACTGCCGCCGACAGGCAGCCTGACGGTGGAGGAAATCATTATCCGACAGGGCAGCGCTGCAAGTAGCGAGGCCCTTTTGATAATGATCCCTTTTCCTCCAGCCTTTCCCTGGTGGGTTCTCCCACCAGGGAAAGGCTGGTGGAAGGGGTGCTCTGGGGGCCCCTGCACTGCCCATGCACTTGGCATAGGTAGTTCAGGGGCCCCCATGCAGTGCCTCCTCGTGCAGTTCACTGCCCGATTTACGAGCAGTGATCTGAGCGACGTGTGCTGCTGCACCCGCTGCACACCAACATTGGTGGCGGCTCCATTTGGAGCCTCTGGCAATGTTACGGCCCTTTTCTCTGCTGGGCCAGTGGGCAGAAACACTGTTTCCCCCCCGCCGGCCCAGCGGGGAAAACATTATACAGCCGGCAGGGGGGTAGTCACGCTGGCGGTCTTCTGTTGACCGCCAGCATTGATCTCAGCGGTTTTTATCACCGAGATCATAAGGAGGCCCATAGTCTCCGTCTGAAAATAGAATTGTGCAATATTCTGCAAAACTGAAGGTGATAATGAACAATGAATGTGTACCTATAGAAATAAAAATATGAACATACATAGGGCCTGATTACAACTTTGGCGGAGGGGGTTAATCCATCCCAAATGTGTCGGATATCCTGCCCACCGTATTACTAGTTCCTTAGGATATAATGGACTTGTAATACAGCGGGCGGGATATCTGTCACATTTGGGACGGATTAACTCCCTCCCCCAAAGTTGTAATCAGGCCCATAGTCCTTTAAGTAGCTTGGATGTTTGTGTCCTGAAAATCTTCTTTTGTTCAGCACAAGTTACATCATCACTCTCCTTTAAATGAGCCAGTGTTAATTTAAACAGGTATGGCTTGAACTTCTTTCCCTTTTTGACACACAATAATTTCAGCATTAACGCTTCCAACTTTAAGTTCCAAGTTCTCCCATGATCTGAATTTATGGCATTTTTTAAAAGCTTTATCATGTTGTAAATCCAAGTAAACCTGGACCATAGAGCTCTGCCAACTGGTGCTTTCATTTTTACGGACTCCCCAACTTTAAAAACACTTTATCTGAAAGAGACTTGTAGTTGCAGATTCCTTGCCTTAGAATTTCCTGGTGTCAGTTTGGAATACAGATCTTTTGCTGAGCAATACCCTTACGAGCGCCATTGGGTGGCGTCATTTTGATCCGCGAGGCATCATTGGAGCAGTCTGTGACATCACAGTTGCCTATAAAGGCACCACCTCGGCGCGTGTACATCAGTTCTTTTCCTTTCATGCTGTTAAAGCACAGATCCAGAAAAGAGCCACCCTCTGTCTTTTTTGTCGAGATTTTTTGTGTCTGTGTGTGGATGACCTCGAGAAAGACCGGATTCAAGCCATGTGGCACCTGCCATCACACAATGTTGGTGACAGATCCACACCAGGTATGTCTCTGGTGCTTAGATTGAGACCACAACTCAAAGCTGTGTTCCAATTGCCAGGCCATGGCTCTGAAAGCTTTGAGGGAGTGGTCACTGAAGTTCATGGTGGCCCAGCAGCCAACATCGGCAGGTGCGACTACTCAGAAGTCCTGGTCCCGGTCTGGAGGAGGTTGGGGGACTGTTCCAGGAGCTCCTATTCTTCTCCCTCCCACTTGAGGTCCTCCAGGCACTTGGGGAAGAAGAAGAAGAAGAAGTCCAAGCTGATTTCAACTTCACTTTGCCTGTCGGCTGACAAGGCAAGTCAGAAACGTTGACGTTCCAGGCACGGTTCTGCGGAACCATTGCCAGGGCAGACTCCGAGCCTCCTCCCTTTCTGGGAGCGACCTCCGCTCAGATCAAAGAGTTTTACGAGGCCATGTGTCTCGTATTTGAGCGGGCTGGCCCTGCAGGTGTGCTGTCGCCCCCGCAAGATCAGCAGAGGCCCCATCAGGTTCCACGCCTTCGGCTCTGCAACATTCATGATCCGATATCGGATGCAAGAGACCCCATTGGTGCTGAGTCCACCCAGTCGGCATCCTCTGGCATCACTTCTGATGTCGATGCTCCCGGCACCACTGGTGCTCACGGGTGGTGTAAGCCACATTTTAATAACCAGTTATTCGGAACCAGAACGGCGTAGCACAATGCCAATTCCTGCGTCGACTGTGCCAACAGGTGCCATATCAGTGCCTGAGCCTTTCTATGATCAGCCAGGCATTGGTGAGGAATGGGAGGGGTATCAGGACCCTCTGGAGCCTCAATTGGACCAAATGGACTGGGATGAGGAGTTAGGGGAGCTCAGTGGATCGGACACCTCTCCGGATACTGGCATGCTCTCACCTCCTATGGTGGCTACCGAGAAGAGAGCATCATATGCTATGGTTGTGCATAGGGCAGCTGAGGTCTTGGACCTAGATCTGCCTACGGTGCAGGTCAGGACTAACCTCCTGACTGAGGTGCTTCAGCCGGAGCTTTCCACATTGGAACTGATGTAGCTCTTTAATGAGGCTTTCACGGATGTCCTGCTGGGGACGTGGTCCAAACCCAGCACAGGGGTTTCTGTAAATAGGACAGTTGGCCGCTGCCATCGCCCAGCTCCGGGTGATCCTAGCTTCCTCACACAACACCCCACCCCGGAGAGCTTGGTGGTCCAAGCCTCTACTTCCCATGGTGCCTTGCCTTCAGCTCCCCCGGATAGGGAATCCAAGAGACTGGGAAGAAGATGTTTTCTTCCTTCAGCCTGGCATTGAGGTCAGTAAACACCTCATGACTATTGGGCTGTTTTTCCTATACTTTATGGGATACGGTAGCACAGGTACTGCCTCAGATCCCAGAGGGTGTGCGGGACACTCTCTCACAAGTAGTCAAAGATGGGAGAGATGCAGCTATGTTTACCATCGTGTGGATTGGACACGACTGACTCGCTGGGTAGATTACTGTGGTCTCCTTCAGCCTTAAAAGTGCTCTTCTGGTGTTCACCAAAGTGATGGCGGTGATCGCAGCTGATCTGCACAGGTTAGGGGTTTCAGTCTTCTACTAGCTCGACGACTGGCTGTTGAAGGCTTCATCACCCCAGGCTGTCGTCACCCACCTTCAGACTACGGCGAACCTCCTGCATTCCCTAGGGTTCACTATAAACCTGCCGAAGTCACATCTGACTCCCTCGCAGACGCTCCCTTTCATCAGAGCCATTCTGAACACAGTGCAGTTTCAGCCTTTCCTCCCAAGCACAAGTCCAGGATATTCAGGTTATGATTTTGATGTTCCGGCCTCTATCCTGGATTTTGGTGAGACAGACTCTGATTCTGCTGGACTGCATGGCCTCCTGCATCCTGTTAGTAAAACATGCCAGATGGCATATGAGGGCTCTCCAGTGGGACCTGAAGTTCCACTGGGCACAGCATCGGGAGAATCTTGCCGACATGGCTCAGATCTCAGAGGGAACTGCAAAAGTTCTACATCTGTGGTTTTTGAACTGTGATTGGGTCAGAGGCAGACTCCTACCACTTCCCCAACCAGAGTTAACAGTAGTGACAGAAGCATCACTTCTGGGATGGGGCTGCCATCTGGGAGAGGTGGAGATCAGAGGCCTCTGGTCTCCGGCGGAATCCGGACTCCATATCAATTTATTGGAGCTCCGGGTAATCCACCTAGTATTGAAGGCATTTCTACCTGTGGTCAAAGGGGAGATAGTACAGGTGTTCACAGACAACACCACTGCAATGTGGTACTGCAACAAGCAGGGTGGTGTGGGGTTGTGGACTCTTTGTAAAGAGGGCATGCGTCGCTAGACATGGCTGGAACAGCAGGGCATAACCCTGGTGTTTCAGCACCTGGCAGGTTCCCTGTACACCAGGGCAAACAAACTCAGCCGTCTATTCCTAGCGGATCATGAGTGGTGTCTCCATTCGGAGGTGGCACAAAGATTCTTTCAGCAGTGGGGAGAGCCTTGATTAGATCTGTTTACCTGCGAAGAGAAGGCACAATGTCAGCAGTATTGTGCATTGGAGTTTCCAAGACCGCACTCGCTCGGCAACGCTTTTAGTTGCAAGTGGAGCTCTGGTGTCCAATATGCCTTGCCTCCCATACCACTTCTGCCCAGAGTTCCGTAGAAGATCAAGAATGACCGTGCCCAAGTAATTCTTGTGGCTCTGGACTGGGCACAAAGAGTCTGGTATCCGGAGCTTCTGAAAATGAGCATCGATCCCCTGATCAGGCTGCCTCTTTGGGAAGATCTTCTATAGCAGCTGCAGGGGAAGGTTCTCCACCTGAGCCTGTCAACTCTCCGCCTTAATGCCTGGAGATGGAGTGGCAACAGTTGACAGGCTTTGACCTTCCTCCTGAAGTCTGTAAAGTTATTTTGGCAGCCAGGCGTCCCACCACTAAGATGGTATACGCGTGCCGTTGGAAACGTTTTGTAAATTATTGTACAGAAAGATCTATTGATCCTGTTTCTGCTTCTCTTTATGACATTCTTCTCTTTGTTGTATCCCCTGCCCAGAAGGGCTGTGCCTTAGGCACTCTCAAAGGCTATCCTTCTGCCTTGTTTGTGTTCCTTCGGCTGCCCGATCAGCCTTTAATATTCAAAACACCTATTGTAGATAGATTTCTCTAGGGCGTGTACATATGTGTCTCCCACGCCCTTTGCTATGCCTCAGTGGGACTTAAATCTGGTTCTCAGATTTTGTATGTGTGCTCCCTTTGAGCCACTGCATAATTGTCCCCTCTGGCAGCTTACCAACCATTAGGACAGCCTTCTTAGTGGCACTCTGCCAGGAGGGTGAGTGAGATGCAGGCTCTTTCATCTAAGCTGCTGTATCTGACCAGACAAGGTGGTACTCAGAACTTTTGCCTTTTCCTCCCTAAGGCTGTGACCCTATTTCACCTGGGTCAGAACATCACCCTTCCCATTTTCTTTGCTCCACCTCATCTTTCAAAAGAAGAAGAGCAACTCTATCAACTGGCCCCAAAAAGAGCGTTGTCGTTCTACCTTAACCACACAAAAGAGTTCCAGGATGATGACCAACTCTTTGTGGGGTTGTAGGATCAAAGAAAGGTTGGGCAGTGCAGAGACAAACCATTTTGTGCTGGGTCATTCTCTGCAAAATATCTGCTACGCACTGGCCAGGAAGCAGTCTCCTGAGGGATTGAGAGCTCATTCCAACAGGGGCAAGGTTGCTACCACTGCACTAGCACAAGGTGTTCCAATCCTAGATATCTTTCAGGCAGCGAGTAGGCATCCTTGCACATGTTTGCAGGACATTACTGCCTGGACAATCAGGTCTATAGAGAGGGGCACTTTGCCCATTCTGTCATACAGGACTTTCTAATGTAAGGACATCTGTCTGCATCCCACTGCCAGGAGGTTATGGCTCGGGTATCTATTCTAAGGTAAGGAATCTGCAGCTAGAAGTCTCCATTAGATAAACAAGCTACTTACCTTCGGTAACGCATTATCTGGTAGAGACTCCATCTAGCTGAGTGCCCCTCATTAGCTAGAAAATAAGTTTACTCCTAAGAGACAATGGGGATACCAAATGAGTGCCCCTCAACAGAATACAGTCACCTACTGCGAGCTCATCTTTTGACCTGTTTTTGTTTCTTCAGATAACCCATTTTCCCCATTTTATAGCACTCCCTTATTTGCACATCTCATCATCCTTTAGCATTTCAGATCTCCATTCATCCTCAGCCACTGCACCTCACATACACTTACTTCAACAAAGTCATCATCATCTTCACCTGGTGAAACATTCACCCTCTTAACTTCTACCAAATGTGAGAGACAATAGGCAAAATTATTCTTAACCCCAGGTATATGTTCAGCTTCAAAAACTAATACAGGCAGACTTATTAACCACCTTCTAATTCTCTATGAAATCGCATCAAAGCCCTTTTTCATAAACGCCTCTTTCAATGGTTTGTGATCTGAGGATACCCTGAACAAGTTTAAGCCCAATAAATGGCGAGAGTCTCTCCAATAACTGCATAGTTCTACTCTGTACCTTGTAGACACCGTAAGGCACAAGAAATAAGTTACTCAATGCCCACTCTTCTTTGTAATAACTGTTCCTAGACCCTTAGAACTAGCACAATTATGGTTACATCCTCAGATACAAAAGCCAGTAAATTATGAGCAGACTGCAAATCTTTCTCACTGGCTCTAGATGCTTCTTCACACTCAATTCTGTTCCTTTATATAACATCTTTCTCCATTAAATTTGTTTGTCTACATAGTTTCTGATAAACATATTATAGTATTCCACCATTACAAGAGAAGAAACCAATTCTTCTTTGTTGGTAGGCTAATTCAAGTTCACAGTGGTATCAACTAAAACTTACTTTGGTCTAATACCTGTGCCAGAAATATGGTGTCCCACATGGTTTACCTCTTTCACACCCAACAGACACTTACTTTCTGTAAGAGTCAAACCTGGCTGTTAATCCCTTGAAAACCTGAGGAACTCTCCTCCTATGCACATCATGTTTACAGCCATGTACTAAAAGATGATCCTGGTAACAGCATATAGCATTGCCATACCTTTGACATTACTGCTTGAAAACCTGAAGCAGCTGCTAGAAGTAGGAAGGGCATCCTTTTAAATTTATACACCACAGTTGGTGGTTTAAATGCCGTCAGCTCTTGCAAAACATCATCCAACTCCACCTGATGGTAGGCAGAAGTCAAATCTATACGGTTGTAAAATACTTAAACCCACAAGTGTAGTGACCAGCTCATCAATATTAGGAGTGGGAGTTGCTTGCACTGCCTCAATCATATCAAAATCAAAAACCTTTGTGAGTCTACCTGTACATCATCTTATGTGCTCAAAAGAATAAATCAGACTTTAGCAACTATTGATTTTGCCTCCTTCTTAGTTCAGGTATGGTCCTTGTAATGTTTCAAAACCCTCAAAATGGTCACTGAGTAGTTGTTCGAACTCTTGAACAAACTCAATTCTCTCTGTTCATACATCTTGAATTAATACCTGTGGGTTAAAATTAGGATCATGCCTCACCCTCAATACCTTCTGATGAGGTTAACCAATCAAATTATCTCAGTTTACAGAGACTTACACCTTTCCACCAACATCAGTTTCCCAATTGTAGCTTAGCATCAGAGTATCCTAGCATCTCAACATTGAAACCCCCATATACGTGTTATTGAATATCCAGAATACAGTGTAATATCCTTTGCAAATCTTTCTTCATAGAGTTTATTTGAAATTATAGTTAAGTGCAAGCAAGAGGCAAATCTCATGAGCATATCTGAGAAGTTAATTGTTTCATATAGGAATGCTAATGCACTGCACAAGAGGACTAAGCAGCATACAAGTGAAATCTTCAACTTGAAGTATTATCTCCTGTATAACCTCTTGCAGAGTTGTACTTTTGTCTTTCTTGTTCTTACTCTTACAATTTCCAAATCGACCCTTCTTCCCACACACATTGCAGAAAACCTGTAATGCTGGACAATCAAAGGCATTTGCTCTATGGCCTTATCTGTCACAGTAAAAACTTTGATCCTTAAATTTGTATGTCCTTTCTTTTGCGCTTTGTTTTTGGTGCACAATGCAGTCTCATCACTCTCTTTGGTGTGTGGTTTGTTTGTACTGAGGGTTACTTAATTCCTTCACTCATCTAAGCATGCGTTCAAGAGATCTTCCATAATTTTATCACTTCAGCGTTATAACACAAATGGATCCCTTACACTTTCCTCAGAGTGCACCAACAAATGTACAAATTGAAACTAGCTTTGGGAGACTTATGATATAATCTTTAGCTGACTCCTCTTTGCCGTGTTCTCTAAGGTCAAATGGTATTTTCCCATAATGGTACACATTTGTGGCAGGTAATGATGATCCAATTTCCACATGCAAACTTCAAATTCATTTAGATTTCTTTGTTTCTCAGTAGATAGTTCTGGTGACTTTCCAAGTTCTAATTGTCTTTCATCACCAAGGCAATATAACAGCAGCAAATATTTGCATTCTGCACTAAGATTTGTCCCACATTTGTTGCATAACTGATGAAAAATTTCTTCTACTTGTTTTTTTATTTTTATTTTATTTTAATATGGTTGGATTACCTGGACTATTAAAATAAGTAAATAAAGGTGAAATTTCATTATGCATTATGACAATACGTTTTGGACTACCTGAAAGATTGATTGAACACTAAAACAAAGCATTGTGCATTTTGTTTTCTACAGCAAATGGCTGTAATCACGTCCATACAATGTACCATGGTTGTGTTCCACTGTGAACAAAGTCGGGAATCCAGTTATTTGTGTTTTACTGTTCTGCAGCTCCTCTTCTGCTCAGTGCCTACGCCTCAACCAAATCAGGACACCGCACAGTCAATCCGTAAAACTCTTGAAGTAACTTTGATGAGTCAGTTTTCATTTTAACTCTCCATTTGGGTGGACATTTGCATGGGAATGTTTGCCAACATCCTCGTCTCCGGCACAAAATTGGTCAATAGTGCCAGGAAACAGTTATAGCTTGAAAGATGAAGTTATATTCAATTCACCCCAGCTGGATAAAGATCAACAAGCCAACTGTCAAATTCAAGAATACGAGTGTTGTGAAGAAAACACATGCACTCGGTGTATCATGCCCATAGAGGTCCAAGTTAGACATCAAAAGGTATGCTCAGAACAGATTTTGGCGGGCCTGAGGAGTCAGTGCTCAGAAAGGAACAACAGGAGGAAGCACAGGCAAGCATATTCACAGCCCTAATTCTGTAGCAAGACCAACTTCAGAAAAGTGAGGATCACCTCCAACTGACATACCCTCCCACCTGGCTGCAAAGTGAAAGTCAAAGGCAGTTGGGAGCAGGCTAAATGTTGCACAGAGACTGAGGTAAGAAGGGTACATTATCAGACGCGGCAAATTACCAACAACCCCTCACATGTGTCTTCAACTGGAGGATCGCCAATAACTGTTTAGTGGGAGAGGCTGGCTGCTAATGCTCCTTCTGTCCAAAGAAGTACTCTGAGTTCCTGTCAAAAGAGAGTGAGCTAGAGCCTTTATGTCAAAGTTGGGAAAAACTAGAAGTATACTGACAGATCATGTAAATCAATAAGGGCTCCTACAAGCTGGTTGTTCACGCCTCACCCCACTTCCCGCAACCATGAGTGGCTACAGGCAGAGGGAGGATGGGACAGTCAATGGGTGAGGTGGAAATTCCTGTAATCCTTCAAAATTCAATGTCAAGACCATAGGCTACATTATCTGTGATACAACTTAAAACTGCTGGACTGCAAAACCTTGGTCCAGGAAACATTACTCCACACCCAGAGCTAATTCCACTGAACAGCCTCTTTTCTTCTGCTCAATCTGGAAACCAGAAAAATATTCAATATTCAGCCAATCACAAGCAATTGGTTAAACTAGATAACACCGCCTGTAGCTCTACATCATTCACATGTGCTATTCCACCTCGGTCTATTTGTGCACCTATTTATTTATTTTTTGTAGAAGAAGTAGCGCCTACTCTGCAAAAACTATGCAGATGTTATGTAGATAGTTTTAAACACTGGAAACACACTACCTGTCTAACCTGTGCAATTCTATGGCTACAACCTTTTCAGTCTTGAACTGAAAAAAACAAAATTAATCCTCCTACATTTTCCATGCAACTCTAAATTCAAAACATATTGGATCTCAAAGCAACGCATGAATGGCTTCTCCACTTCTCTGGTGAAATGTTTGTACCTGTGTAATTTGACATTGCCAGGTCTTCGTAAGCACAAGTGGGCCATTGAGCCACAGCCTCAAGAGCCACTGACATCCATTAAAAAACTGAAACTCGTTTTGCCACCTAATAATATTACCTTGGCAGTTGATGCAATGGCCTGACGACGACAAGAATGCCATCATATTGGGCATTCATGAATCCAATTTAACGCTACTCAAAGCCATTTTGCATTTAGCTACCGGATGTGTTTGTGGTACAAGAAAATGTGATAAAATTACTCCAGTTCAAATATATCTCCATTGACTTCAACTAAAAGCCATAATAAAATTGAAGCTGGCCTGCACTAACTTTCAGGTCCTCAGCTGATAGCAACCAGAGTACCTTGGACCATCTAAAAAAAAAAATCCTATTCCCTTGTCTGCCTGAATTGCTAACCACAAAATGTATTTAAAAATCGGTTAAATTACCCTGAAAGTGAAACCAGGTTTTACATTTCAGCCTTTTTAGCAGAAAGAGGAATAGACGGAAGAGTTAAAACGTTTGTTCCATCTCCTGACTGATTGCATCTTTGTTCTAGTCACTAGAAGACATTTTCTGCCCACAGACCCCCTTATAAAATACAACCTAGAGCCTTCAAAGTAAAAGGCAATACTCCTGTTTTGAGGGTTTGTGTTGAGCTGAGCTAGGGTTAGGCATTACCTAATCTGCTGCAAACAATGGTCCGAAATTGCTTCATGTCATCATAATCCTGAGAAGACTGGATACATTGAGACTCAAAACCAAAAACTTAAGAACACATAGGGCTCTACTTAGTTCTATTGCACTCCTGTTCCTTTGTAACCCCCTTTCAGACGTCTTGAGATGGCCAGAAACACTTCTGTTCTGCGAAAAGTTGGAACGCGCTCGGACTAGAATCGTTTTCTTTTTGAGATTCACCCACTGATATATTTGTTCTATCTTGCTTTTTCCACTTTGTGTACTTCTTGCGGTTTTCATACCATCTTCAGTTTTGGTTTCTTGACAGGTTTCATAGAACACCTCTCACATATTCTGACTCATTCTGCCCCTCCACTTCCCTCAGCTCTCTTTAAACTAATAACTAAGGGGGTCATTCCGACCCTGGTGGTAAAAACCGCCAGGGCCGCGAACGACGGAAAGCACCGCCAACAGGCTGGCGGTGCTTCCTGGAGCCGCGGTCGGAAAACCGGGTCCGGCGGTTTCCCGCCGGATTAACCCCGGCTGGCCGAATTCTGACCCCCTTCCCGCCAGCCTGTTCCTGGCGGTTTTTACAGCCAGCCTGTTCCTGGCGGTTTTTACCGCCAGGAACAGGCTGGCGGGAACGGATGTCCTGGGGCCCCTGGGGGCTCCTGCACTGGCATGGGCAGTGCAGGGGCCCCCTAACAGGGCCCCAGTATGCTTTTCACTGTCTGCATAGCAGACAGTGAAAAGCGCGACGGGTGCAACTGCACCCGTCGCACACCTGCAACACCGCCGGCTCCATTCGGAGCCGGCTTCGGTGTTGCAGGCCGCTTTCCCGCTGGGCCGGCGGGCGCTATATTGGCTAGCGCCCGCCGGCCCAGCGGGAAAGTCAGAATGGCCCCAGCGGTCTTTTGACCGCGGAGCGGCCATCTGGCGGTTCCAGCCAGGCGGGCGGCGACCGCCGCCCGCCTCGGTTGGAATGAGGCCCTAAATGTACTTCTTCTGGGCTTTCTTAATTTGCATGCACTTTCTCATAGTCCACATATTTACACATTTGTATATCCATCTTTGGGCCGAGGAATTTATGGTAAAAATGTTAGGTTGTTTGTTAAAGTAGTTTAAAGTTTGACTCTGTTTCTCTGTAAGAGATGTTCTATACTAAATGGATTTGTTATATGTAGATGTATTTTTCAACATCTTAAAATCACAATAGTAGCAAACGCTTAGTGCAAACTATTTGTCCTTTTGAAAAACATTGCAACCATCAATTGATTCGGAGCACCGGAATAAATTAAAGCAACAGAACAAATGTTTTGCTAACTAACAATTCCAGAGGTAATTAGCTGAACTGTTCAAAATGTATTTACTCACTTAGAAACGAAGGCAAATATTTAGAGATAGTGGAAAACCCCAGTTGAATCCATTCAAATGTTCTCTCTTCTTAAAGGGGAAGCCTGTCCGAGAGATGAGAAATGTATTTTGCCTACAATGTAAACTTCTGGGACAATTCTGACAAATCTAATAGTGAGTTATACTGGGCAATATTAGTATGCATTTGTCCCTTTATTGCCGATAAATGAGGAAAGGCTCTTCCTTTAGTACTTTGGAAATGTTCGTAAATAGCCTATTAACTGCTACCACTTCCCACTGACATCCACCAATCTCCTGTCTCATTCAACCACTTACTCCTTAAATGTTTTTAATCATTTTATTGACGGTGACTTCGCAGGAAATCAGAACCTGGCTACTATTCATCCTCTGTAGTAAAGTTCCATTGTTAAAGTTAATATAACACCAGTGATTTAAATAATTGGGTACATTATAGTTGCCACAGTGTGCCTAAGGTCATACACTGAGCTCTCATCCCAAGCCAGAGAGTCTCCTGCTTCCTTGGTCAAGCTCAATGGTCTTTAACATAGGCAGTGGCCATTGACTAAACCCTGTTCCAGAACATCGATTTTCACTATGTGCAGCCGTGTCTTGACTCAGACATGCCCTGTGCCTACTCCCCTTAAGCACAAAGCCCACTGCTGTGGCAGTGGTCGCTTGATATGGCTTTTTGGATCACCCTACAACAATTCCATATTACACCAAAACCTTTGGCCATATGCAAAAGTCTCTGGTTCTAAGGATGGCTTCTCATGCGTTCAATGCAGGTGCAATAGATTTGAATGAAAACTCCAAAAATGGGGCAGTGGAGTCTAAGAGATTCTAAAGAGATTTAGCCTACTAAACTTAAATACTGTTAAGCACTCCAAAGACTGAACTAGATCAGCAAGACTGCAATATGCACATTATTTCAGATTTCCAAGCAGATGATGGTGACATCAGTAAATCATAAAAATACAATTTCAATTTCAGAGCTGGGCCATGCTTATCTCTAACACAAAGTGAGACTTTCATATGTGGGAACTGGCTAACACGTGGTCAAAAGCAAAGAAAAGAAAAAGAGAAAAATAATTTTTAAAAACGTACAACTAGGGTTACTCTCTATAAAAATACTCTGGTGTAATTATCTAAACTGAAAAGAAAACAAGAAACCACATTTAGTTATACCTCTCCTCATGGGACAGCAGACAGGAATACTTTATCAGATAGAGCGTTCACCTTCTCGTGATATTACTAGACAACAGCATTAGGACAGTGCAGAGCACAGGCTGCACATACGACAAGTCAGCAGTTCAGAGTTAGTTGGACATATTAGAACTGAAGAGCATAAACAAATGAGGGAATTAAGACTTGTAGAAAGTCATAATACAAATATTAAATATGGCAGAAGAGTTTGAGAGGGGCATGAGGTGAAAATGACAGCAGCAGCCTTCGCCAGGCATCTGCAGACTCTGACAGAAACATAGTAGACTCAAGGCATGAGTAAACTAACTTAAAGTTTCAAAGCTCCTCACAACCATGATCCATGGATTGGTCCTTCAGGTGGGCTCATCTTAGGCACAAAATTCGGCATCCAATGGTTGTTGCTGGAACCATCAAGCTTGCAACTATTACAGATTTTCTCTGCGAAAGCATGTTGTCATTTCAATGATTTCATACAGTTCTGATAAATAATACATTTTTTAGTTGTTTGTTTCTTCAGAATTCTTTCTCATGGTGCACAGGATGGACTAAACATTCCTCACATGAGAATTATAAGTTTCCTGTCTGCTTCAACAGCAAGAACAAATATTGTTACTTTGTTAATCTCAAGGACATGGTCTTTGTCTTCAATACAATAGGACATTCAACATCACATAAACAACCTAGGGAAAGACTTCAGGCCAGAGGGAACGGAATAGGCATGTAATTTTCCTCTACTGCTGCAAAATGAATCTTTCAGGCCTAGTCAAGCTAAGAAACCTACATGCACATTAAACAATTAATGGACATAACTCCTATTGTGCACCTTACAATTTATGTAAAAGCAAATTATTTTACTGCAAAGATTATATAAAGCATATTCGAACAATTTTGAAACCTGCATTTATTTTTCTGCACATATGTAACTAATGTTAATAATTTCACTCAATTCAACATATGTTTGATTAATTCATGATCTTTTCATACTCATACTTCATTTCTTCTGTTTCTTCTTAAAATAATACGTTGAGCATTAATTCTAATTAGTATTTCACTCAAATATAAGTGCACAATGCCTTTCATTTTAAACATGTCAAAATATGAATGAAGGCCACATTGTCCACCATACTTCAAACATGTACAATTTACATATCCATGTTAATTTCTCTGATTGGCTTTTAAATGAAGGTTTGTAAGTCACCATATGCTAACTTCCATGCCACTAATGTATTAGTAAAATTTGATCTCTATCAGTGACAAATATACTTTTAGAGTGTGCTATTGGTGCAATACACAGAGTTTCAGCTAGCACAACAATTAATGCAGTTCACCATTAAGATAATTCCATTGTACAGTCATTGGCCATGTGGGACAACACAAGAACTCTCCTTTTAATGTGGTGTGTGTGTGTGTGTGTGTTACAAGCAAATCTTGTGCTGTAGGACAGTCTACCTACATATTGCTTTTTTGAAAAATAAATCGGGGCACGCAGATGGTAACTAGTAAGAATAGGTGAGATTGCCTAAAGTTTTGCATCTACCTACCACCAATATGCCCAATCCTATTTTTTAAGACTCGGAATCTACAATTTCAGAAATATAGTTTCAGCTACTTTACAATGCAGCAATTTTAACAAAATATTAACATTGTTCAGTACTAATGACTTCAAAGCATCTCAGTGAGAATTGGGTTGCTAATTCAATTCCTACCTCTCTTTAATGGACGGTAAATAAATCTTTCCTAGGCTTGTAGTGGATTTGAGTAAACATCTGCTGAGACTGCTGTGTCACTCTTTGTGTGATGTATTCCATTTAAACCTGCAAGAATTAGGCAGGGTTTAATGTCTTAAAAAACAGAAAGGGGCTCAAACTTTCAAGACCGTGATGTTGGCGCTGACGAATACTGAGATTGCAAAATGCCTTCTCTCACGGGTGGCTGCCACTAAACGGGTGTGGCGGTGTGGGAGAGGGAAATTAAAAACAAAAACACTTACCTCTTTCCTACAGACAGATACAGATTTGTCTCTGCCGTCCTCTTCCCGGAAGCACACAGGCTTCCAGACTCCCCTCCAATCACGACACTACTGTCACCAGCATGACAGCAGTGCCGTGGTTGGTGTGAGCGCCCTTCTTCAGCACTCACAGAGGGAGTGGCACCCTGTGCACTTTCTCCTCCCGGTTGTTCAGTACAGCCAGTTGGAGAAATGCAAACTGCACGTTTGTTTGGCTGGCCAAACACGGCCGACCAAACAGACATGCGCACTTATGGTGCACCAACCACTCCTCCCTCCAGCTCCCTCTAGTTCTGCCCCGCCCTAACCTGGCAGACTGAAAAATAAAACGATAATAATGTTTTGTTATTGTTTTATTTTTCCTTCCTCTCTCCTGAAAGCAGGAGGAGGGTGACCCTCCTCTGCCTTAGCGGAGCCCCCCTGCCTACTCTTCATTTATCCCAGGCCTCTTTATTTCAAGCCACCCTCTCCTTCTGGGTTTTTTATTTCAATTTTACAGGTTCTTTTCTTCACTAGCTTTCTCCCATTGACACGGTTTTCTGTCTCTCATGTACACCTGCTTTCTCCCTTTTCTATCTTTCTCTCTCTTTTACTCTGTGTCAAAATTTGATTATAAAAAAATAAATACCAATAATGAAAATGAGTTTTGGTGCCTACCACCCTCACAAATTATGCACTGACATTAGGTGATTAATAAAGGTTTTGGTATTTTTGAAAGTTAGAGATCTTATAGCTATCTGCGATTACCCCATAAAGGGATATTCCACTTTTGCTTCCAATGACAGATTCTGAGTGCAATACATAGAGATGCAGCAGAAAAGGTGTGTTGAGGTAAAACTCAGGTCACTTTACATGCTAAAGAAAACTGATGCTGCTTATCTATAATGAACTATTCATGTGACACTATAAGGGTTGTTTTATGTTCTGATTTTTTTTGCATTTGTTTTGTATTGTGGCAGCTACCCCAGTGCATCGAAGTTAACCTGAAAATAGTAATGTATGTATGCAGGTGCACAACAACCAATACACACACACAAACAAAACAAAACACATACCATTTCGTACATTATCACTAACATGGCAGCAGGAAAATGATGAAGTAATTGTTAAAAGGTATTAAAATGCATATAGAAAAGGTGAGATTGTGTTTACTTTGTGGTCATGATTAGTGTGATGAGGCCAAGAAAGGGAGGAAAAATAATAGATCCTTGACACTATAGAATATTTATGTGTTGTGGTATCACATAGCATTAATTCAGTCTCTTCAAGTGCTATCATGAACCAGTCATAAATTCCCCAGTGCCTACGCCATAAAAAAAACATATCTACTAGGCTATTTACTGTATTAACAAAGTGATCATAGGGCTATTTTCTGCTGTGGGTCTTTCACATCCTGATAAATCTGATCTGTCTACAAATTGACTTTGCGCCTCCATCGCTTCAGAGAATGCTAAAGACGTGTAATGGTGTTCATCCTTCAGCTGAATTTATGCTTCATTCCTCTGGGCAGGTGCTGGATAATCATTTGGGCAGACTCACAGCTTCCTATGAAAAAGCGATAGCCGAGAAGGTCCGCTGCCAAGAAGATGTACATCAAACCAACCATACAATAGAGTTAGCGAACAGACTCGTCAAGGGACTCGAGGCAAGTACTTCTTATCCCATTTCTGCAAGTGCTCTAAGTGCCTGGATGTAGCTGCAGATCTGAACATATTTTGCAATATTGCTGCGGTCTCATTAACATACTCCCTCTCATCCTTGGGCATCTCATCTAGAAAAACTCCTAATATTTATTTTCAGAAGAATCTATCATATGACCCCATTACGAGTGCCCATTAAATTCTAATGTGTGCAGTACTTCCTGCTACCGCACGTATGGGAATAAGTGTGGCGGGTATTACTTTTCCACTTTGCATTTCTCACCAGGTAAATTTCATAAGGTCAATCATTCGGAAATGGAGCTGTGTTCAACGCCTACCAAATAGGTCTCTGATTTATTTGTAATTATGGAGTAAAGTAAAGGCCCTCCTACCACTACCACGTCGGAATCAAGTCCACAAAAGTGGTATTACTGAAATGCCGCTCATCATTTTGCAACAAAAATACAAAGGACCGCAAAGATGCATCTTACGTCTTAAACGTAATTAGTGTTGAAGTGCGTCATATTCCGCACACAACAATTATTTGGCTCCGTTTTTAAGACAGTGGTGTGACTGGTAAATTTGTCGTGCACTAATTAATAATGCTCCTAGGAATTTAAATGTAATTTAGCAAAGGCAATCTATTTATATATGTTATTTATTTAGGTAGTGCCCTTGAATACAAATTAGGCCCGTGAGGTTGTTGGAGCGCTGTATAAAGAGATACACCCCCCCCCCCCCCCCAAAAAAAAAAAAACTTCTAGGAAAGTTGGATACATGGCAGAGATAGCATTGTTTAAAATTATATAAATATAATATATATTGTCCGTCCGATATAAATAAAGAAAACATTTATAGTCAAGAAAGTTGTAGGAGACATGGCAAAAAGGATGATTAATAGGATACATTTTAGCGGAAATTCAAAATCTGCGTGTTCAGTCAGTTAGGTTGTTAAAATCAGAAGCAAAACCAATTGAGGGCTTAACATACATGGAAGTGGGTAAGAGGAATTGAGGGCTTAACATAAATGGAAGTGGGTAAGAGAAAGGCATGGAGGAGTGGTTGTGGTGCAGGAAGTTATTCAGTTCAGCTGTCCATCCTTCGGGAACAAGGGCAGGTGGGCCAAATCACCTTAAAGTGTGAGTGGTGCGAACGCAAAATTAAAATTAATAACATTATGTGTTTACGTTGACATTAGTAGGCCGCAAAACGAATTTTCTGGGTCTTAGTATGTTTGCAGTGAAACGTGGCTTTAAATAAAGTTGTATTGTGTATTGCATTCATGTTTTTGTTTATACATCATTGATTTTTCCACTTACCATAAAACAGATGAAATGTGCCCTATTCTGTGGTGATGCTGAAACACTTCACCAGCTCCTATGGACGCCAGTGAAACATGCATATACTGTTTCAGTGCTCAAGGTTAATGTCTTTGCTAGCACAATTGTGTTTTATTCATAATTTCAAGCAGCTGTTTGTTAGTAGTGCAATTTCACTTTTACTTGCATGAAGGCTAGAGGTTCTACTTGGTTATTTATGTTGGGAGGATTTTTAGGGTGAGCTTTTATTTATTTTTTGCAATTAAACTTCTGAAAGATGATTGGCTTTTATTAATGAAACATTAAGAGTACAACCAATGGTCTCACGTAACACCAGCTGAAGGCCTGGACCTAAACTGCTGAAATTCGACAAGATTTGTTGTTTTTGAGATGTTTGTCAGACAATTTCCCCTTCATTTGAAGAACAGTTTCCACATCAGACTATTATTTGATTTCATACTTAGAAGTAGTAGTTTTATCTTTATTTTTAGAGACAGAATCCATGTGAGTGTTTGAATATAATCCTAAAATGTTTATATATATATCTCCTTATGTTAGCCTCTAATTAACTTAAATTGACGGACCAAAAATGTGCCTTCTTGCCTTCTGTATTGATTCGTAATTTGAATACAACCTTCAGGGATTGTACTCAATCTCGTCTCGCATGGATTTTTCTTGGTGGGGTTCCTATATGGGTTCTCTGTGTTTTCTTGTGATTATATGTCTAGCACAATCTACCAATTATTTTTAATGGTAAGAGAACCAACACTGGGGTGGCCCACTTTATGCATAAAAGAAAAGACGGTATAAAAGTGGTGTAAGTGGAAAGCAGGGAAGCAGGTTCATCAAGTGGGGAAGCCACAACAGTGAGGACTACACCTGTAGTCCGGGTAGAAGGCAAATACAATGAGAAATGTGACACTGAAGGCAGTGTACAATAACTAATGCAGAGGTGCAGGCTCTTATAGGTGAGGTGGGAAGGTGAACGTTGATGCGAGTAGTATTTCGTTCAATGATGGAGGAGAAAATTAAGGACCAAGTTTATGGAGGGTGGCGAGTTTACCAGTGGTATCCTTCCATCAAAGTAAAATACAGGGCTTGAGCATTACAATGTTGAAGGCAAGGGTATCATTGTGTTGTGTGACAGGGAACTGCTGTTTAGGGGAAGAGGACAATATTTGTTTAAAGAGTGCAAACACTTGCTCACTAATCAGTCTGAAATGGCAGCTGGGCATACCTTTAGGCTGGAATTATACCTCTCAGATGAGATTTCCTTTGAACAGGAGGATCTTAAGCTCTTTTCATGATCCTCTTCAAACAGCTATCGGGGAGAGTTCTAGGTTCTCAATGCTCAGTTGGAAAAGGATTTGATTGAGGCTCAGTTTTTCTTGGAAAATGAGGATTTACAGTCATAGGCCCTCATTATGGACATGGCCGCAATCACTGCCGACTGTCGTGCTGTCGGTGAACAAAAGACCACCAGTGGCGGTGAACTGCACACCGTCGTATAATGATGCCAAAAAGACAAACTTCCAGAAATCCTGCAACCGCCACCCACCACCAGGGCCAACGAAAGCGGAAACGCAGTACACCTCACCCCGCCACCGCCATGCAGACAAATCCCCGACCACCAAATAATGATGCACAAATCAGCATGGCAGACTGTGAAAGTCGAACGACCATTGGTGGTACAGACTGCCAGGGCCAGCAATGGGACCCGCCAACAACAAATGCACACATTGGCAAGTTTGAAAACCACACACCTGACACACATCCACAACACTATAAAACACACGCACACACACCCAACGCCAATAGCACAACAGATACTGACAACACAACATGTATACACTGAATACACCACCACACAAGTCACACACACAAATATACCACCAAAACACATACATTGCTCAAACCACCATCACAAGCCACACAACCAACCACACAACAGCACCCTCACCAATATACCTACAACACACCACCCACAAAACACCCCATGGCACCCCCTAAGCACCCCCGCTTCACAGACAGGGAACTAAGGACCATGGTGGACGAAATACTCAGGGTCGAGCCACAACTGTTCGGGGCACAGGTGCAGCAGACACTGGTTGCCAGGAATATGGAGCTGTGGCAGACATTGTCACAAAAGCCAACGCAGTGGGAAACCATCCACGCACACGGGAGGACATCAGGAAGAGATAGAACGACCTGCGCAGGAAGGTTCGGTCCATGGCATCCAGGCACAACATCGCCGTACAGAAGACTGGTGGTGGTCCCCCACCTCCTTCCCCCAAAAACACCAACTGGAGGAGAAGATCCTTTCTATCCTGCACCCGTAGGGCCTCACAGGACTCAGGTAAGTCAACCATAATACTTTAACAGTCACCACACCTGTAATGCATGTATCACACCATCCCCTCACTACCACCAGGACCCTGTCCCCTACCCAGTCCACAACACCCACATCCAAATCCCCTGCATGCCCACAATCCCCCAAACAAATCACCATCCAGCCCCCTGTGCACAGTCACCTACCCCTGCATGGAGTCCCAGTGGCACTACAACTCCCACAATGCAACTCCACCCCCTCAAAAATGCACCTAAATGTACACCTTGAGACCTTGCATGCCACTACATGGGAATTTAACTATCAATTCGTGCTGACCAGTGCTGCAATTGACAAAAAAGTACAGGACACCCACATCTCTATTCTCTCACACACAGGCACCACCACCCATGCCACCCGGATGGAGATATCGAGGAGTGCCAGTCCTCCACCTGAAGATGGAGGTCCCACTCACGAAAAGTGCAGAGGGATGTCTGGACACAGATGAAATCCCTGGCCCATCCCACAGCCCTGGACAGGCACCCTCCAGAAGCCCTCCCCAAGACAACATTGACACCCCTGCTACTCAGCCGTAACATCAGCTCTGGCCAAACGACCCCACACCAGTGTCACTAGGCCACGGACTGGCCTCCCACATGTACAGAAGCCAGTCTCCACGCATCAACAGACAGGATGATGAAGGGCCAACTCCAAGTGCAGGTGACACATGCACAGGGTGCTAGGTCCAGTGGGAGGGCATCAGTGGCCCAGGGGGGTGGCCAGAAGATGGATGTGGCAGCCCAGGATGTGATATCTGAGGTCATGGGAGCATACAGCCATTCCCAGGACAGGAATGGGCCAGATCCTGGCCACCTTGGAGCAGAATCAGAGGCTGCAGATAGCACACCACCAGGAGGCCATGTAGCAACGGAAACAGCTCAATGCCACCATGGCCTCCATTGCAGGGGTGCTGTAGCGCCAGTACCCCAGCCAGCCTGAGTCCTCTACCCACCTGCAGGCACCTACCAATAGCCAGGACACTGCCCTGCCATCTACATCTGCAGCATCCACTGGACTGGTGGCACTGCCAGAGGACTCACAGGACATCAGCACCCCTATCCAAGAATCCCAGCTGCACCTTTGCAAACGTGCCTTTAGACCCAGACATCCCACTGAAACACCAGCCAAGACCAAGCCCAGCACCTGGAAACGAATCTGACCTGAACTATCTCCCTTGTGTGCCACTGAGCTACCTCGTTGACATGCCACTGCCTTCTCACCATCTTCCAATGGCCCCTGGTTGATATCGCTGTGCAACCAACAGCTGATCATATGTACCAGAGTATGTTGTTCACCATGTGCCCACTCCCTTTCAATGTTCCAACACTCATGTATATATTGACATTGAATAAATACACCCATGCACTCAAAATATATGTCCTTAATCAATATGAGAGATCAATTGTGAATGTGAATGCATTAGCCAGTTACCATCATTATGCCATTTTTATTGCAGGAGGGGATCCAACACACTGTAGTGTCTGAAGTATGTCACACTGTACATACCATTGCGTGCACTGGCATCTGTCACTTCAGTGATGATTTTGCATTGTCACTGACAAATGACACCACAGTACTTTTTACACGAGTCAGACTGAAACAATGCAGTGAAGACATCAGCATCATAGAACAGCACCTGAGAGTCACTGGAAGTATAGACAGATTAGATGGGTCCTGGAGTTCTTCCTAACCATCACTCTCATCACTCCTCTGAGGTTGCAGGCT